>NW_024068829.1:0-93065 GCF_009389715.1 Phoenix dactylifera
ATTGAAGTGGAGCCTATACTATATTTGTTGATTCTAACTGCATTGGTGGGTGACCTTTGGGTTTGTGCTTGTGGAAGGAATAATAGGATATTCTTGAACAAGAGGGCTCCTGTTCATTCAGTCCATCACATTCTGTTCCTCAGAGCATTGTCTACATTGCAATCCGAGCTTCACATTGCATGCTCTCTATACGTTGGGCCAATTGTATCTGATTATAGTGTCCAGGTGCAGTTTTCCAGGTGCCAGCTCAACAGACTTTCAATCCTTTTTCTTTATTCTTCTTTTGATGAAAATCCTTGATTCTGTCTGTGCATACTAGGTAATAACATGCCGCGAGGAAAACGATTCAGAGATGTTGAGTTTCAGCACACATCCATGGGATCTTCTTTCGATCAGTCCCTACGGTCCCAACAGCCCGACGAGCCTCAGCAGCACGAGTCCTATTCTCAGCACGAGTTCCATACTCAGCATGAGTCTCAGTCTGAGCACGTGTCACCTGCTGATTGTCCAGACATGGATGACGTGCATATCCAGGGTAATTTGATTTACATTTTATATATTAAATCATTTGCCTTTAATATTTTAATTAATGTATATTTTATTTTATTTTATAGATGATTGGGGAGAGTGAGGAGGACACGAGGACCCACTCGAGCACGGGATGTGTGGAATCTACATGAGGATGAGAAGATTGTTGTCCATTGCAATGAACTAGGGCAGCCCATCAAGAGGGCTGCAAGCATTTTATCGACTTTTCTAGGATCGGTTGCACGGAAGGGTTAGTTGTGTCCGCTCAACTATACGAAATGGAATGAAATGCTTCCTTCGTATAAGGTTGAGCTTCTTAAAGTTATTGAGGTAAATAATTGAATTTGCTTACTATCACAATTTTATTTTTTGATTTAACATTGTTATAACATTCTTTAATTACTTTGGTGTAGCGCAAGTTTTTGCTTCCTAAAGAGAGCCATGATTGGGTGCTGAAGTCCGTCAACCGCCAAGTGGAAAGAATATAGGGCCAAGTTAAAGGCGGACTGGAAGCACGATGGTATGACAGAAGAGGAGGTTGCCCATGTTTGTCCTCCTGATGTAATCCCTCATCAGTGGAGGGAGCTTGTCCACTACTGATTTTTCGAGAAAGCTCAGGTTATGTATATTTTTTCAATACTTTAGATTGTATTTACTAATAATATAGATTACAAATTTATGCATTAAATATATTATATTGTTTATTCTTTTTTGGGAAGACATATTCCAACATTGGTAGAGCTGCATGAGCCTCTTAGACTGTTCCTCATACTTCAAGCTCGATGAGTTATGCTAGGCGTAGAGCTGAATTCGTAAGTTTTTTTTGAAACTCTTTGAAACTATTTTTAACTATTCTATCATATAGCATGTATCAAGATAACTAGCTTGCCAATATACTTTTTGTTGTAGATGGATGATAATGGGAGGGAGCCTGGTAAGGTGGAGTTTTATAAGATGACTCACACCCATCGAGATGACAGTTTTATTTGGGAGGAGTCAAGAGATATAGTTGTATGTATTCATCTTTGAATCTTTCAACGATAGTATTATTAGTTCTATTATTGGCATACATTAATTTGACTTTTTCTTTTGAGAGATATAGGACAGGGCAACAACTTTTATTTGAGAGCGCGTCGGAGAGTCATCATCATCCGACGCGACCAGTCATGTCGAAGTTCAAGTGCTCGCTGAATTATTGGGCCCAGAGCGTTATAGTCAAGTGAGGGGTTATGGTGTTAGAGTTACTCCCACTCAGTTGTCTGCAGTGGGCATGCATACAAGAAATGCTGGAGAAGGCAGGAGCAATGCAGAAGTTAGTAGACTTCGGGCAACAATTGAAGATATGAAGGATCGCCATCAGGCAGAGTTGGCAGAGCTGGCAGAGCTGAAGCAGAACCAACAAACTTTGCAGTCTCAGCTTGAGCATATTTCATCTATGTTACAGCGATTTCTCCCTCCTCAGATAAATAACTATATGTATTTGATGACTTTACATAATTATTATTTTGCATGAGTTAATGATTTTCATATTCCTAACTTCTAAAGTTTTTTTTTTTTTTTGACTCCCGATACTTCAACAGCTCGCAGAGATGATGATGGGGCTGAATCCGGTCCCTGATATTTTTTAGACTGTTATTTAATGAGTTTTATATGTATCTTTCTTATATTTTTCAAAATACATTGTAATTCTAAACTTATTATGTAAATTTAATCTTATATGACAATATGAATGTTTCGAATGATCTGAATGTTTGTCTTGATGTAAATGTAATGCAGGTTCATATTGCTATAATATGTTTCTTAATATGCATTTGTTTTTCTTTTTTTTTAAAAAAAATCCCACTCCTGATGCTTTAAAGCGTCGTTAAAAACTTCTTTGGCATGGGCTGGCACGCCATCGCCGACGCTTTCATAGCGTCGGTAAAAACAGGCTTTTAGGCGACGCTCTAAGTGTCGGTAAATACCCAACCTGCAGTCCCAATATGGAGTTTAAGCCAACGCTTTATTGAGTCGGAAAAACAACGTACGCCGACACTTCAGTAAGCGTCGGTAAAGCATTAGTTTTGCCGACGCTCTGCAGTCCCAATATGGAGTTTAAGCCGACGCTTTATTGCGTCGGAAAAACAACGTACGCCGACGCTTCAGTGAGCGTCGGTAAAGCATTAGTTTTGCCGACGCTTTCCTTAAGCGTCCGCAAAAACTTTCCCCACTCAGGTATCGCCGACGCTTTTGCGACGCTTTCGGTTGCGTCGGCCGGATTTGTACCGACGCTAATTAGCGTCGGTAAAGACTACAAAAAACGCCGGGAAAAACTATTTTTCTTGTAGTGTCGGATATGTAGCAACGAAACCAACAGCCTCCACACTCCTCGTTAAACAAAACTAGACTACCCCATTTTCAGCAATTGTAATATTTAATTAAAACAGCAAGCAAAAATAATAGAAGCCGATTTTCCATAAAGAACCATATACCAGGTAGTTAAAAACGAAAAAAGATTTCAGCAGGATTACAAAAGCCCATAGGATATCCTCAACCTAGGACCATGAAGCCCTCGATCATTGAGATAATTTTAGTTCTCTTGGTCTATTCTCAAAATGCTAGCTCCATATGAACCCTTTTTCTATTTATCACTACAAAGGCTTTCATCAATCATCCCCTTTCCTATTCAGCTTTTCTTGCCACCTGTTAAGAGAGTGGTTCCTGGTTCAAGTGGCCCGCCTTTCCTCATCTATACCAGTTGCCATGCACCACCCCATAGGAACAATTTCTGAGCCCTAGGAAGCAGAACACGCCATCACCTACAGACCTTTCCTCTGCCGGGGACTTCCATACATAGTCATATGCTGGACATTAGTTGCCCTGGTGTATATGCTGGAGTACTCCTGTGGCTGATGTGTCACCCATACATTCTGGGCTTGGTCCTGTCCTCATCCTAGAACCATGAACATCATAGACATAATTTTAGTTCTCTGGGCCTATTCTCATATGGGATTTTATAGCAGGAACAGATTTTACCATCTAGATAAGCTGCCATCTTCAAAAATTCCCTCCAGATTCCCAAAACATTGCTGCCATGTTTCTAGAAGAACCGCCAGAAAATGTGCAGTGTAATCCTGGTCTATGGTGTGATACATGGGGTTTGCCTGTTAATTAGGGGCCACCTTTGCCCTTGGCAGTTCCTAAAAGGATGTGCTCTACAGCCATTTTGAGGAGGTTTTTGGAAAGATGAAGCATTTTCATTCTCAAAATACGAAGGAAAAAGAACGAAGTATTTAAGCTATGGTACATTAACTGCAAGTGGTTAAGCTTTTCAACACTTGTATCCTTGCCATGGTTCTGGCGTCATGCTGTCTAATGCTTAAAATGAGCACTTATCCTAGTTTGGTTGCTATAATTGCAGCTTAGGCATAAAATTCACAAAGAACTAACTCTTTTGTCTCTTGTGTCTTTGGAGACTTTTGAGCCCACACATTCTAAAATTCAACAATCTTCTGTTGGCTTTGATCTTTCTCAAAATCCCTTCATCTCGATAATAAGCAAGAAGCTGTCTATGGTTAAAACGAGCCCTTATCCTAGTTTGGTTGCTACAATTGCAGCCTACACATCAAATTCACAAAGAACTAACTCTTTGTCTCTTTGGAGACTTGAGCCCACACATCCTAAAATTCAACAATCTTCTGTTGGCCTTAATCTATCTCAAAATCCCTTCATCTCGATAATAAGCAAGAAGCAGAATATTTCCCCTTCCACATCTTCAGCATATTTATGAGCCTTAATTCTTCCACTCCACTATACTTGTAATAATTAAAATTCTCGCCAACAACCACATAAACATAGGTAATTACATATACGTGATATGCATTCAAGTCTAGAGGTTAAATCTAATGCATGATTCATATTGGGAATCATAGTGATGAGAATAAATATTCAGTACACAGTCACGACATATAGCAGAAAACTAAATCTAATGCATGATTCGTACTGGGAATAGTAGTGATGAGCATAAACATGCAGACCACAGACATGAAATATAGTAGAAGATATAACTTCTTTGTCATGTGCAAATGCAAAGGATGGAAAAGGCATGAGATTAGGAAGTGCTTAAACATGGGACTGAATTTATCATAAACACTTGCCATCAAAGCAAATGAAAATCCACATAGGCAGTCAACTGAATGAATGCCAAACACTTGTTATTAAAGCAATATAACACCCACAGACATTTATAATTGTTGACAGCTTTACCATATTTTCATAATTTCAACAAAAACATATCCATTGTATATGTTATCTCTATCATATTTGCCTGGTTTCAACAAAATGCATGTATGGCATGCATTAACATTATAGACACATTTTTTTGGGAATCTTGTCAGTAACAAGTATTCACTGTAATGATACTAAACATGATACCCTGCAGCAAAAAAACACTTCTCACCAATCTTTAATTCAATGTTTGACCACAGACAGAGTCATCCAATAATTTAACACTGTTACCCGTTTTTTGTCCTCTTGTCAATCTTTCAACGTTTGACCATCAAAAGGTTCATCAGCTTTGTACCAGCACTTTCAGGCTGACTGTGTGCTAACTGCAGAAGCTACAAGACAGACTAAAAGAGCATACTATGGCCTGCAAAAAGATGCATGAAGACATTACTCAAGAATGTGGGACTCTACAAAGTTTGGTATCATAAACAACCTTTAGATACCAATAAATATGGTAAGATATACAGCACCTTCATAAATTTATGTTAGTTTTCTGGGATCCATGTATATCAAGAAACAAAGACCAGTAGATAACAGCATCTGCATTGAGAAATTTGATAAGCTCAGTGCATAAATTAGTGAAAGAACACTTGAACATGCAAAACTAGCATGCCAAGACGAAGAAGAAGAAGAAGAGTGAAAAATATGTGAATCACAGACAAGTAGGCACTCAAAATAGCTCACTGAATACTATATAGCACAATAATACCAAATTACAACAAATGAAGAATTACATAGACTTCTCATGCAAGAAAGCAAAATACAAAGCTTCAATAACAGCATAGGTTGACACTGTATGCCCAATTCCATGTCAAAGGTAAAGCAATTTTCTTGTCCCTTAATGCAGGTTCTCATGAGAAAGATCGACAAATCAACAAACATGATCAAACATATTCGGACAATATTTCTTCATTGCCATGCATGGATTGATTCGCCTGATCTTTGATGATTTATTGGACCAAAACAATGCATGGAGCTCCATTGTCCCATAGCATGAGGTGGTTTATCTCACACTATCATAACCATAGTGTGTCCACTTCTTTCCCCTGCAGTTTCTCAAGTTATTTTATGTGCGGCGATCTTCCCCCTGGAATCTTAGATTAGCATATCTTGATCCAAAGCGGTTTCTGTTCCGCTTTCTGCCATTAGTCTTGTTCTCCCAATGCCCCCATGAACATCCCCCTTGATTGACCCATGAACCATCCCGCAAAACTCCACCATCCCAAACACTGCTCTGATTCGACACATTGCAACTATCCTGCACAGCTCTACTACCCCAGCCACTATTCTTTGAGCCAACATAATTGTCAGAGACTTTATCCCAACTGATCGAATTTGCTGCATTGCCATTATTATCACCATTTACAGGCTCAGCTTCAGTGTCATCCCCCCACCCATCCGGAACAATATCCTTTATGTCAATCCATTCAATGAAATTTGCTGCATTGCCAGAGTTAGTATTATTATCACCATTTACAGGCTCAGCTTCAGTGTCATCTCCCCACCCTTCTGGAACAATATCCTTTATGTCAATCCATCCAATCATTGGTACTAGTTCATCTGCAACAGTAGGAATGGGCATATTGAGAGAGTTACCATTCTCACCACTACCTTCATCCCTGCTGACTAACTTTGATGCATCGCCACATTCAGCATTTACAGTATGAGGCTCAGGTTTGGTGTCATTCATGGGGAATAGATCATCAGAATCCCCCACCACCGATGGAATGTGACATTCATGCAGACCTGGATCCTTTGATTGAAACCATCCAGTTGCCAGAATTGGTTTATCTGCAACACTAGAAGAACCTCCAGGAGAACTTGCACCAGATGGCTGTTTATACACATCTTCTAGATCCTCTACTAGCTGAGGATCAATATATGCATCATCAGAAACCATGTCAATATGCATATCAGGATCAGGCAGAGGAAGATTACAGTGGAGACCATTAATCTCTGCCCAGTACCGGGCCTTTGCATTCCTGAAAGCCTCTTCTCCTGCTGAATCATTCCATTTGACAATGTCATCATACCACCCCATCACATTCTTGACATCACAAATCCTATGCCATGGGATTCGGCACACCTCAGTGCAGAAATTCTTCTCCCACAGAGGAACCGAACACTCTGATGTCCCTATTTTTTTGCAAAAAGGAATAAACTTTACTGAAAATAGAAGAAAAGGCACAACCAGTTAAGGAAACATTAAGCATTTCCATTTTCTAAGAGAACAAACCCATCTGAACTTGAAATGCCAAAAATATATCCAAATTCTTGACACAACTACCATAAAATACAAATACGAAAGCATACTTCTCTAGAGAACCTCCACAGTTCAAGCGATTAAAGAAAATAGAGAACCAAAGGCATTGATATTAACTTATAATTCAGGTTATTGAAGAAAATATATAAGTGATAGAAACCATTCACAATTATTTATGTTTAAAAAAAAAAAATTCAATCATTTTCCACCGTTCTCCTTTATTGTTGCATCAAGAGCATTAAACATTTTCACCAAACGAAAGAAAGGTATGGTATTCAGTTGTGGCAAAATGACTACGTTCCATTTTCAGTCCCTAAACAGTAACTAGCTCAGCTTTCAGCTAAAATACGACGTAACAAAATCAAATTTCCTAAACAACTCCAATTAATAAGATAGCCATCCCGAACTTGATCCTTGGCCACAATCACATAGAGGAACAATCAAAATAGACCGGAAAGCTCTCCATGTATAAAGAATTACTGCCAGAGGCATAAGCAAAGAACTACATGCAGATATACGTAAACAACAGAAATGAATCAAAGGACTCTACATCTTTTTATTTTTCCCCTTTGTGTAAGCATAAACAAATCAGCTAAACATCATATAGTGAATACCTAATGGGAGAGGAAAAACCTGACATTCAGATCAGACTCCATATTCACAAAGCACAACAGAATGCAGAAACGATATATTATATTCATACCAATACCCAAAAAAAACTCAATATTAAACAAAATAGAACTTTCAGAATCGAATAAGATTCCATCACAATACCATGCACAAAAAAGAATAAAGAAATAAATAAATTGAGTAAAACCGTATCAAAACCCGAGAATACCCCATCTCCAAATAGCTATACCAAACCAAGCACAACATCAATAAAAATTAGAGCTTTAAGCATCTGAAACCCACAGGATTCGGTCATAGCACCCCCAAACAAATCCCAAAAACTAAACTTTTTTTTGGTACAAAAAAAAAACTTCGGGACAAAAAAAATAGAGCAAACTTTTCTTCTCTGCGAAGCAAAAGAGTGAAAAGAAAGTATAACATCCATTGTTTTAAGGTAGAAAAACCCCAAGAGTCACCCAACTCCACTTACTTAAGCCAAATCAAATACAGTATCAATAAAAACCAAAACTTTAAGAATATAAACGCAAAGGATTCGCTCACTGTCCTCAGCAACGAAAAAAATCCAGAAAAAGAGAGAAGCTCTAGGGGGCAAATGATAAACACTCCCACGACCAAAAGCTGATGAGGGTAAAACCCCTCAGGAATCACTCATCCACACATGCCTATACCGGATCGAAAACAACATCCAAAAAAAAAGAAAAAAAGAAAAAAACTCTGAACTTCAAGCATCTCATAACCCATAGGTTTCGCTCACATCACCCATGCAGCAGGAAAAATATATGTAGAAGCAAAATATGAACTTTGGAGGAAAAAGACAGCAAGAGAGAGCAAAACCCATTCAAATCCCTCATTTGACCGACAACAAATGAAAGAAAACAAAAGCAAGATCAAATACTTAAGTATCAAAAACCCAGCAACTCGTCCATGCAACAGAAGATGCAACGAAAGTATTAAACTCTGCCACTTCTGGGAGAAAGCAAACACGAAGAACCCTCGAATGAAGCCCAGAAAACGCACGCCAAAGTCGCGATTTTTATGTGCGTGCGCGCGCGCGCGTGTGTGAGAGAGAGTTGGGGCAAAGAGTGCGTATACTACCAGGCGATGGCGATGGCGGCGGCCTGCCGTACCGTGGCGGCGGCCTCGCGGTGGCCCCCACCCACCCCCTGTCCCTACGCTGCTGCTGGTACCCTCCATGCCACGCCCCCCTCCTCCGCATGGACCGCATCCCCAGCCCGGTCTCTTTCTATACCTAAAACAAAAAAAAAAAATAAAAAAAAGAGAAAAAATTATCCCCCACCCATGACAGCACCCACCAAATATTTTACACAGAAAGAGAGGCCCACCACCCCGCTCTATCTGCCAGATAGAAGGTAAATATTTTTTTTTAGAGAGACAACCGATAGAGTACGGGGGGATTTGGAGAAATGTTCAAGAGAAAGAACACCCCCCCTTCCTCAAACCAGATAATCTCTGTCAGAAACCAAGAAAGCGAAGTACAGAGAAAAGGAGGAGAAAATTTTCAGAGAGTGAGGGTGGAGAGACGTCTTGTGTAGGGAATATGGAGGAGCTAAGTGGTATTTAAAGGAAAAAAAGTGGCGAATATTTCGATTTTTTGGGAGATGAATAATACGGGGCCGAACACGAGGCGCTTCATGAAGCGGTATTCCGTATTACGTGGCGAATGTTCTCTACGTCTTATTCCCACTAAATTAATTTTCTTTCCTTCTTTAAAAAAGAATTTCTCTCTCCTCCTTAATTCCTTTCCTTTTACATATTACTCGAATTAATAGGATTGTTGTCTTAAAGGTTAATTGGCAGGTGGAGAGTTGGATTTGGAGCTAGGAAATTAATTGTGGAATGTCATTGTTTTGATTTATTTTTTTTTTATCTCTATTTTGTTATCGATCGTTGGCGCTTTCTGCTGGGTCCACTCTGACACCAGACGTCATCCGAGAGTTTAGTTTGAGTTTGTCAGAGTTGGGGGTGGCGCTTTACGTTACGCACCAAGGATCACAATCCATGGTAAGGTTCGAGGACACGTCGTTGGCTAGCCTAGGTAGGTGGCAGTGCCATTAGGTCAGACTAGAGGCAACGATACCGCAGGTGACCGTATACCGTGGGAGTGAGAACATGGTAGTTAGGTAAATAGTAGCATTAGGTTTAGTTACAAATTTAAAGATGTTTGATTACTATAAGGGGTAGGTGTCATATGTAAACTTTGATTCGTCGTTGCATAATTAATGGACAAGATTCTACCTTGCTCTGATAGTGAGGCATTGCCAGCTAGCGTATATTTTAATTGTTAGGGTTGGTACTTTTATTATTTTTCAATAATTTGCCATTGTCAACCGGTATAGTTATTGAGGCTTGATCAAGATGTTGGTTATGACAATAACAAATTCTAGTACAAGTTTCTATTACTTAGATGTGACTAACTACTATTATGGTTGTTAGATTTTTTTTTTTGGTTCTTCGATAATCTAGAATTGTTGGCTAGTATAGCTGTTAAGGTTTGAGATATCTCTTTTGATCATTGTGTGGGGCTGATGGTTAGGGCATGCATGAAAAGTTCTCGTGTAGGATTTATATTACTTAGATAGAATGAAGTATTGACAATTGCAGAATTTAGTGGCATTAAGTTTGGTTATTGTTAGGGCATTGTTTACACCTCATCTCAATAACCTAAGTGCCAGCAATGTAAACAAATTTAAGAGATCAGGACAGATGAAAGTTATGTGATCTCTGTTAGGCCTAACAAGATTTGGCTACGATAGTTTGACCAGGAAAAGTATAAAAAATGCAGGCCAAAAGAATAGGGCTCGACCATGATGTGTGCAGGCATAGGCTGAAGGATGTTGATTTTATCTTGGAATATGAATAGTCTTGTGGTTATGCTGAACGTGCAGTGCATGGAATCATTGGGCGAACTGCTGAAATCACTGAAGATAGTGACGTGCCAAGAATTCGATGGTTTTTCTATAGTTTTGTTATAAATGATGAATTGTAATTTGAACAAAAAGTTGTTTCACCCATCAATGAAACATGTTGATTTGTATCTTTACCTTTATATATCTTTAAATTACTTGCTTTTAGTTTTATACTAGAATTCTAATTTACCAGCATCAGTAGTAAAAGTATAATTTAATCATAGCCTTAGCTATACCCTCTTCTTCCTTCTTTAAAACTGATAGTGTGATGGTAATAAAAATACTTAAAGATCAAAACATCTAGACCCGCATTACTTTCGACATCATCCTTTGATCATTCTATTCTAGCTGATCTAATGATACTGGCACATTCATGCATTAAACACAATCTAGCTACAAGGATTGTCACCCTTATCACGATGAGAAAAAAGGCCAATAAAGTTTCTAGCATGGCTGGTGGGACAGTCACATAACTCTTATCATGCCACCATTAAAGAAGATTGATGTTCTAGTAGCTGAAATACCAAGCAATCCATCATACCACGTTGAGGAGCCTCCATACTCTCAGGCAAGGCCATTCGAATTACCTCCTCTAGCTTCATAGAGAGTCGAGGACTTTGGCAATCAAGAGAGCTCAACTCCACCAAGGAAGCTTAACCATAAAAGCCATACTCCTTAGGAAGAGAGGTCTCCTTCACCAGCCGGTTCTCTTTGTGATATGGTCGCACAAATCAAGTTTCATATGTATGAGAATCAACATAACATTTTGAAGGCTGTTATCAATTAGATGGCCACAATGTTAAGGCTATTCATAGAACAATATGAAGTTTGTTATGCATCAGTGGCAAAATAGGTCAAATGACTTATTTCATTTATCACTAATTAGAAGCTTTTGGCCTATGAGAAAGGTAAGGCCAAACTCTATCATGGTAGGACCTTGCGACTTCAAGACCAGAGTAACGAAGAAACTGATCCGAGGGCAAGTTCTTCCGATGGCCAAATCGAGCACATAGCTAGTGATAATGTTAGAAACGTGATATGAAGTATTCTTTTATAAAGCACGAAAACGAAACAGATTTTTGACCATTTGTTCAAGGACAAGCAAACATGGCTACTTGAGGAAAATAAAATCTCTTTGCTCGAGGAGTTGAAGGACAAAAAAATTATTGCAAATGGTGCCATCATACTACCAAGTGCATAGTCCTCTGAAATACCATTTAGAAAGCTATTGTGAATGGTAGATTGAAGTTTTATGAGAAAGACAAGGGCATCATTCTAATAGATGATGATCCTTTCCTTGAGGTAGAGGTAAATGTGGCTTCGGCAGGTTTGAGATTGTTAGTATCAAAGAGTGAAGACCTTTTGTTTTTTGAAGCACATTGCTATTGCTAGGGTACAAGAAGATGGAATGGATTATGGCTAGAGGATTTAGTTTAGGCAGGAGCATTTTTGGAGTGGATTCAAGAGGCTGAAAGCATTAAACTTCCATAAGGTAGGATCATGGTCTAATATTGTGAATACTGGTTGCACCAGACCAATCAAGTCTCTAAAATTCAAGGATAAAAGGAAGCCCCCCCGAACAATGTCAAGTGGTGGAGACTTTCAATCATTCTGAAAAAATCGGTTTTAAGATTACTGTATCAAAGGACAGTGCTCTATTTAAGTCTGAGAGTGACTTAGATGACCGAAGAAGGCCGACAACTCTTGACTTGGCCATTCAAGGAAATGTCAAGCTGATGGAGATGGCAAAAGATCAAGTTGTCCAAGAATTGTAGTGTTCTAGATTCGAATGGAGGCCCAAGACCATTAAACCACTAGTTACTCTTCCTAACCAGTGGTACAAGGTTCAATTTAAGTATTACTTTCTCTATCACTATTACTATACTCAGTATATGACAAAGGCATAGAAACGATGAAGACCAAGGGTATTGGAGAGAAAATAAGTAGAAGAAAAGGTGTAGGTGATCGAGGAAGTCCAGCACCCTCAAGCTAAAATTATTGATACTTCGGCCATGAAGGCCAATATTCTTGAAAGTTTGGGAATGAAAGACACTAACACCAAGATCCAGTTTGGCTCCTTACCAAACAAGGTGGAGGTGAACATGGTGTTTACATTGCCCTATATCTTTTAAGTGAAGATCGGTCAACCGATAAGCATGGAAGGCAATATCAAGGAGCAAGGAGAATGCCTGAAGATCTTGGCTAACTCAGACATCGAAGAGATGACTTCTACTTGACAAGTCAGAAGATTGCTACTAATGATCAGCATTTTGAGGCCGCCATAGAAGTGTTTTAGAGATCTACAAGGGAGATGGGAAACATATTAAGCCCTTGTATAACATGTCCATATATTCGACAAGCTGCTAAGACAAGTGTTGGTAGATAATACGGTAGCAATCAATATTATGTTGAATTCAATGATGAGAAAGCTCGAGAAGGAGGAAGATTTGTTGGCGGCAAATGTAATAGTGACCAATTTCATGGGTGACTCTTGTAAACTAAAAGAGATGTTACCAGTCCATATTTAGGCGGAAATCAGAGTATCAATGACTATTTCTTTTTTGTAATTAAAGTAGTCTCTAGTTACAACATATTACTAGAAAGAAATTAGATCCATGCCAATTACTGCATCTCGTCTTCCCTACACCAACTATTGATTGGATAGAATTTAGATGTAGATGATAGCCAGAACGAGGTGGAGGTTGTTATTGTAATCAACAAGCCTTTTTTGATGTGCTAATACAGTCGATACATAGCTTTATGATCCTAACCTTGGCTCTATCGAACTTTTATGGCAAAATAAATAGGAAGGTCTAATAAGTCCTATAGCCTCGCGTATAATGAGGACTAACTCTTTTAGGCTGGCATACATATTGAAGATGCTACAATCGATAGGTGTCGAACGACCATCTATTGAAGACCAGACCGATGGTTGAAGTATCAAAAGGGGTTAAGGCTATGAAAGAAACCCTCATAAGGTTAGTAGCCTATGTAGAGTTAGAAGGAGTTGAACTTTGGCCTGCATAACTAAATTCATATATGAAGAGAATTTTGATGAAATCTAGATGGAGGAACTCCACCATGCTCTACCAAATTTGGAAGATACAAATACCA
Source organism: Phoenix dactylifera (assembly GCF_009389715.1). Lineage (NCBI taxonomy): Eukaryota > Viridiplantae > Streptophyta > Magnoliopsida > Arecales > Arecaceae > Phoenix > Phoenix dactylifera. Next base: position 13,729 of record NW_024068829.1, read on the forward strand.
AGGTGTAAGATCCCCTAGTAGAAGTCAATTTGGGCATCAACTCTCAATCATGATTGATATTTATCAGTGGGCTATTGAATTCCGAAGACAAGGAGAAAATGGTAGACATGCTTTAGAGGTACCTGAATTATTTTGCACGGGATTATATAGAGATGCTAGGCTTGGACCAAAAATTAGTTGAGCATAGATTGCTAATCAAAAAAGGGATCAAGCCCTATAAATAGCCCAAAAAGGAGGATGTCGGCCAAAGTAATTTGAACGGTCAAAGAAGAAGTTGAGAGATTATTTAAGACCAACTTCATGAGAATTTTCAGATACTAAATGGTTGGTAAATTTTGTACCGATCATCAAGAAGAATGGAAAGCTACATATGTGCATTGACTTTTGAGATATGAACACGACCACCCTAAAGGATCAATATGTTATGCTAGTCGCAAATATGTTGATTAATGCAACACATCAATATGAAGTCCTATCATTAGTGGATGGCCATTCTGGCAATAATCAGATCTTCATTGTGAAAAAGGATGTGCACAAGACCACTTTCCGGTACCCAGAATCAATTGGAATCTTTGAATAGGTGATGATGCCTTTCGACCTCAAAATCACAGGAGCCACTTATCAGAGGGCGATGAATGTAATCTTTTATGAAATGCTAGCTGATTTATAAAAAAATATATTGATGATGTGGTGGTAAAGTCATTGAGTATGCTCGAGCATCTGGTGTGTTTATAAAGATCATTTTAGAGGATGAGATCTCATCAACTAAAGATGAATATGCTAAGGTATGCATTCAGAGTTATTAGTGGTAATTTCTTAGGTTTATTGGTGCACCAAAGAGGAATAGATATGGACAACAATAACGCAAAGGCAATCATTCAAGCCCAACAAAAAAACCACCATGCAATAAGAAGCAATTACAAAAGCTACTTATGCAAATAAATTTTCTATGGAGGTTTATATCTAACTTTGTTGAAAAGATTTGATAATTTTTATCCCTATTGAAGCTTCAAATTGGAAATGAATTTAGGTAGATCGATAAACATCAGTGTGTATTCAAGAAGATAAAAGACTATCTTGCCAACCCTCCTGCCCTAATTCTATCTAGAGTGGGAGTTCTATAGAAGTTATACATTTGCACAGCTAAAGATTCTGTCGGGTTCCTCTTGACTCATGACATTGAAGCTGGATGCAAACAAGTCATGTACTATTTGAACATAACATTGACAAAAATTGAATGGAAATATACGTTGGTCAACAAGCTTTGTTTAGTATTATATTATATTTGTATAAAGCTAAGATATTATATGCTTTCAGTGTCTGTTCAAATAATTTGTATCATTAATATGATCAAGTATATATTGACTAAACCGATCATACATGGAAGGATTGGCATCTTAGTTCTCTTAGTAGTATGCACCTTAGAAGGCTAAAAAGGATCAAGCCTCGACCGATTTTCTAGCTAATCACCCATGTGTAACTATTGATGAGCATATTATGTGGCATAAAGAGATTGGAGAGATCAACTTTCACTCTTGGAGGTTATCATTCGATAGCTAGAAGATCGAGGGCCTGCTAGAGTAAGGGTCATTATCAAATCTACTACTAGAAAAGAACAACTCTCCTACTAGAAAATAACAGCTTTCTCCTTCTAATTGGGATTCCTCTATTCAAACAATTAGGCTAAGTATGAAGCTTGATAATTGCTCTAGAAATATTATTTGACATGGAGATCACAATAGTTAAAATTGAAGGTGACTCTCAAGTAGTAATTAAACAGCTATACCAATATTACACTTTTGTGATTTTACATGATGGCTATGAAGTTGATGGAGGGCTTCATTAAAGTGACCCTGAATTTATTCACTAGATTGAGAATGAAGAGGCTAATGAATTGGCACAGATAACATCAGGAGTTAAGATTTTTGTGGATATTTACGTTAAATTCATTACTATGGAAAAGAGGCTTCTTCCATCTGTATTCGAAAGATAAGTTGATATGCAACTGTGATATGAGGTGGGTGCCTTAGATGTCGGCTAGAAGGATTGGAGGTGCCCCCTTATCCAGTGTTTGATGAACCATTCTCCAAAACTGAAAGAAAGGTAAAGCTAAAGGCCATCAATTATATTCTAATGGTACAAGATGTAGCCAAATGAACCATTACTGAGGTGTCTTAATGAAGAGGAATCCATACTAGTAATGGGCGAACTCCATGAAACATTTGTAGGACCCATTAGGTAAGTCCAAAAATATGATGGCTAATCATCAGATACGGTTAATGCTAGTCGAAGATGTTGGAAGATTGCATGAGATATGCTAAGAGGTGCTAGGTATGCTAAAGACATGGGCCATTGCATCTTATCATCAAATCGTGGTCATTCAGAGGTTTGGACATGGACTTGATTTGTTAGATTCATCTACCTTTATCAAGAGGTCATGAGTTCATCATCATGATTATAGACTATTTTACAAAGTGGGTAGAATTGATGCCTATGAAGTTAGCAAATGAGTCTGCTATCATTAACTTCATTAAGCATCATATAAGTCATAGATTCGATTTACTAGAAACTATCATAACTGATCAAGGGACTATTTTACTAGTCAAGACTTCTTGGCATTTGTGGAGATTAGTTTCCGCATTATTCATTCAACACCATATTACGTCCAAGGTAATGGATAGGCCGAATCAACTAATAAGATATTGGTGGCCAAAATTTACAAATCTGTTAGAGAAACGTTGAGTGGCATGAAGTCCTTTCTAAAATATTATAGTGTATAGGACTTCTAAGAGATTGGCCACTAAAACAACTTCCTATTCCCTAACTTATAGTCATGATGTAGTACTACAAAACTGTCAAATCATATAGGGTGGCCCATTAGTTTGAGTTGACTAGTTAGGATTATGCTCAGTTCATGATGGCCAAGTTAGGGGAGTTGGATGAAATGAGGTTGGCAGTGTTAGACCAATTGCATATTTAGAAGCTTAAAGTTGCTTGTTCCTATGATAAAAAGGTTTAGCCAAAGTCTTTGGGCATTAGATACCTACTATGGAAAAGAATACTCCCTATCAAGCTACAAGATACTCGATTTAGGAAGTAGTCTCTAAATTGAGAAGGACCATATATCGTTCATCAAGTACAGCTTGAAAAAGTTTATACTCTTGAGGAATATTGGCTGTGAAGTTTATGGCCAATCCATTAATGGAAAGTATTTAAAGAAATATTATCTCATCTTTGAAAAGCACGTCAAAAGGTACAAATTTAGAAGGCCACCATTTTTCACTTGTTGCTAATAAAATGGTATAATGAAAATACAAATATAAGGTCGATTGTCTGATACTCTCAAGGTACACACTCAACTCTTTTGACCTAATGGCTAACAACTTGGAGACAATCTTTTGCTATTGTCGACCTATTGTCCTATAAGTCCTATAATCTTTAGGACGATCAGATATTTTGACCACCACGATAGTTCATCAATTGTAGTGGTGGTAAGCTAACAACAGTGGCCATGGCACAACAGGCATGGAGCTTCTACACAGACCCAGTCATTGAAGGTTGAAATGGAGAGGGGTCTATATGAACCAGCCTGAAGATGGTGAAGGTGAAGAATTATTTGAAGGGTGGATGTAAAGATGTTGACCTATCGATTGGAGGCTTTGGGTTAGAGGAATTCAGTTTTGATGACGTTCCAATATAGTGAGCCAACTAGAAGCCAACTGATCAAAGCAGTTAGGTTGTTCGGACTAATACTCACTTTCACTCGCTATGGTGACTAGAAGGAGAATGGAGGGAGATACGAGTATGATTAGAAGGGTGAGAGATGAGCATCAAGAAAAGTATGTAGGGCCAATTTATAAAGGAGCATGTTTTATCAAGAGATAGAGGTAATATTTCCATAAATCCTGAAGATCTTTTGAGAAGCATGTAGGCAAATTGAGTGTACGAGAACATTAAATGTAGAAAAAGTATATAGCAGAAGAATATAGTTTAGATGAATTGAAAAGGGTATGAGTAGATTGCCAACTGCCAAGGATAATGATGGTATTTCGGTAAATGGAAGATGATTGGTCATCGAATCGAGACAATAATTGCGGGTCTCCACTTTGCACTACCAAGGGGATGATGATATAGACATTCTATTAGAATTTCAATTATGAGCCAGTGAGATGTGGAGGGCATTGTGTATACATCATCTCAACAACTTAGATGACAACCCCGAGCAAGTGCCACATAGACGAAGTTAAGGGATAAGAACAGATGGAAGTCATGTGATCCCTACTAAACCTAACATGATTGGGCTATGACAATCTAACCTGGATAAGTGTAGGAATATAGGCTAAAGGAATAGGACTCAACTATGATGCGTGCAAGCATAAGCTGAAGGATGCTAATTTTATCTTAGAATAGGATTTGTCTTGTAGTTATGCTGCACATGAAGTGAATAGAATCATGGAACAAATTGCTGCAGTTGCTAAAAATCGTGATGAGCCAGCACGGACGAGTATAGTAACTCAACGATTATTCTACAATTTTTGTTATAATTAATGGATTGTAATCTGAGCAAAAAGCTTTTTTGCTTATCAATAAAACTAATTTATCTTTATCTTTAAATTAGTTCTTCAATAGGACTCTAATTTACCAATAGGAGGAGCAGTAGTGTAATTTAGTTATAGCCCCGATTACACTCTATCCTTGTTTCTTTCAAATGGGTAGTGTAATGGTAATAAAAGTCTTTGAAAGTCAAGGCACTTAGACCCTTGCTACTTTCATCATCACCATTTGATTTTTTCTATTTCTGGATAATCCAATGCTGGTGGCACGATTATACATCTACGACAACCTAGCCATAAAACTTGTTACCCCTCATCTCGATAAGAAGAATAGGAAAACATGCATGCGTGACAAGTTCTAGTATAGGGCTTGTATTACTTGGATACAGTGAATTTTGGCAAGTGCAAGATTCAGTGAAGTTTAGTTATAGTTAGCCTGGTTCTTGTAGTCAAACTTGTGATATGTGGATTTCGAGCAATCATCACATAGATATCATTATATTATTATCCAATAATCTAGGATTATTGATTAGTCTGGCAATCACAGGTAATAATATGTGTGAGATATTGAATCTTGATTTGACATTTGCTTCCAATGGATGTGATTTTATCATTATCTAATTGTCAAATATGAGCTATTGGCAAGTAAGGTATGTTGGGACCTATAACAAGCTGGACATGTGAATCTTTACTAGTTGTTATGTTTTGTGGATATGCTTTTGCTATATTTGAAAATCTAGCATTATTGGTTAGTTTGTAGGATTGTGATTTTGTTCTCTGGTAATTTGACATCGTCAATTAGTATAATTGTCGAGGCTTGCTATCTAATTCTTGATAATTAGACCGGGATGAAGATTTGATCATGCATACCAAGTTCTAGTACAAGGCCCCTGTTACTTGGATGGGTTGGATATTAGTAACTGCGGCATTTAGTAACATTAGGTTTACTCATATTAGCTAATTATCATGGTACAAAGCATAATATGAATTTTGATCATTTATCGCATTTAATAGATGTCATCGTGTCATTACCTGATAATCTAGGATTGGGTAGTGTAGTTCTCATGGCTAATAATAAGTATGAGATGTGAATCATGATTGATGTTGCTTCGTATCGGTTGTGAGTACGTTATATCTAATCGTTGGACTTGCACAAACATCAAATAATATTCATTACAGAAATAATAACAAGTTGGGCATGTGAATCTTTATCAATTATCATACTAAACAGATATGATAATGTTAGTATCCGATAATCAAGCATTGTTCGCTAATAAGGGTTTGTCGGTGCTAATAACAAGTGGTATACAAGAATTTTGATCAATTATCATAATTAATAACAACTAGTGGAGGTCTTTTGGGGATAATCAAGTACTTTAGGTAAATCTTGAATTTTCATTATATTTAATGGATGCTATTCTTTTTTTATTTGATAGTTAGACATCCTTGGCTAGTAAAGGTTTGTTGAGGTCAATACCAAGCATAATTGGTGAATCTTGACGTTGTGCTTGATGTATATGATCATATTATTTCATGATAATTAGTCATTGCTTACTAGTAAAGCTTTGTTGAGGCCGAATAAGCAAGACACCAAAACTTAATTGGTTGTCATATTTAATGGATATGATTCTCCTATAATACCTGATAATTAGACATTTATTGTCAAGAGAAAATTTGTTGGCAACAATACTAAGCATAATAGCTCTTTTTAAGCTTCATAGTTTTTAAGACATGACATAAGATTTTATCAATTGAAAATTCATGTTTGAAAAGATAATCTTACATTATATGCTAAAAGAAAAATAAAGAGATTGATATACTGGTTATCATCTTGGGTTCCAACATGGATGTCAAAGTCCCTTGGATGTTATATTTAGTAAAACTCTCTCTACTTTTTCTAATCCTATATTATTAGTTGATGAGGCTTTGTCAAGAAATAACAAGCTTAAAAATATTATTTTAGCTTGACCGGTCACTTTAATATATATCGTGCTGTTATTATTCGATGTTGGACACTATGAGATACAAAACATTTGTTGGACTAATACATTCGCAGCAAGGAAACCTAGATTAGATATGGTTGTCTAGAAACATGTTGGGATTTGTATCCTAAATGTCAATCGTCAGCATATTGATGATTGAATTTTGTAAATGAATTGACAAATTAATAAAGTGTTATTCGGCATTATTCATCATTTCATCTTCAAATGAACTCTTATATGATGAAGTCCTTAGGACTTATGTTATGATAAAGGAGGATTTATCTTTGAGTTCTTAAACTTGTTCGCGACCAAATGATATGTTGTTACTAGGACGACAGCATTATCGAGATTAGGTCGTTATGTGACATATACGTTGGTTGTCCTCTTAACCAAGGAGTGTGGAGACACTGGTATGCCACACAGGTGAAGTGTAGGAGTACATTTCACTGAACGTGACCAATTCCGGAATGCTCTACTGTCGAGAGATGTTCCGAGTGGATATGGGTATAAGTTTGGCCCTCTGACCTGAGACCGCAACCTGTGACTAGAAGCAACTCACTGTACTTTGGTACCGGACTATCTGAATTTCTAATTCAGTGACGGAAGGTCACTGGGTGCAGTCAAGTACTTGCGTAGTCAGTTGTGAGTCAAGATGGAATTGACCCCTCCTGAAAACAGGAGATAATGTCTTGTGATTAATTTAGCAAAACCTTGGCCAGGGTAATCCCAGTGAGGAGTCACGGGATATCTAAAGTTAATCACATAATGGATGTACTAATTATAGGGTTGACAGTGAGCTCTAAGTCATCCTGGCATTAGGAGTCAAAGGGATTGAATTATACAGTAACCATAGTTCAGGGTTCCAGAATATTTGCTTCGCATATATTCGGCCTATCCGGACGTTGGGTACCATTGCTAGATGGTCACATCAATTAGTGTAGGAAATTGTTCCTATACTACCGGCTTAGGTTCGAACCTATGAGGTCACACGCATAGAAGATTCCTGATTGATCAAGAAAGCTGATGAATGATTAAGAATCATTCAGGGATAATTTGGTCAATTTGATTGGCAAATTATCTTATAAAATAATTAAAGTAATTATTGAAGGATTAATTAGTAATTAAATTACTAATAAACTCAATTTGATTGAGTAATTGTACTAAGGATGAGCCAAATTGAATTGGATTCAAGTTTGGGCTCAATCAGGATTTTGACCTGATTGGATTAGGTTAGAACCAAAAAGGACTTAAGCTGATCAAATTAATTTTAAATTAATTTGTTCTTAATTGGGGATTGACCTAATTGGATTAGGTCCAACACAAAGTAATTAATTCAATTTGATTGAGTTTGCATGAGCCAAAATTGAATTGGATTCAATTTGAGCTCAATCAGGGTCTGACCTGATTAGATTGGGTTCAACCAAATTGCTTTGTTTTAATTTGGGTTTGACCAAATTTGATTAGGTGCAACCCAAGAGGATTAGGCTCAGATGATGTGGCAATTATTGGTGACATGGAATTGGATTTCATGAATTTTAAATAAACCAAAATTATTGCATGGCACATGGACCCATTGCTTGACACATGGCGACATTGTTTGTTATTTGAATTTAAATTCAAACATTAAGCAATGTGTTAAATGATTTTAATCATTCAAACCATCAGCCAAGGTGGCGTATGAGTTTTTGAATGGATTAAATTCGAATTTCAAGAGGTGATTTCGAAATTATGAAGTGTTTTACCTTGCCGCATGGATTTCAAATTCCTTCCCTCTTGCACATGTGTTTAAAATTTGAATTTAAATCAGATTTGGTTGAGATCTGATTTGGGTTGTTCCTATTCCTTTGCATGTGCCAACTAAAAGAGGTTTTCTGAAAATAAATTTCGAATTTTGAATGAAAATTCGGAGGCCATTAAAAGGGGTCAAACATGGGCACCAAAAACATCATCCATTGCAGCCTTCTTCCTCACCTGCCTCCTCTTCCTCTTCTTCTCCATTTTAGATAGGGTTTTCAGGGTGAATATCTAGAAGATTCAAGATCAGATCTGAGTCCTCTACTTCTCTTACAAACCTCATCTCCATCTGCTTCAAGACGATTGATCAAGAGTTGATTGAATCCCGACGGGCAGATTTCAGCTTTCAAGAAATTCTGCGCAAGCTAGCACTTCCGCAGGATTGGATCTCTTCAGGAACTTCGCGTGGACTTCTCGTAGAGGCCATTCGTGTGCGTGGCTGCGAAGTCGAGGATCAGATCCACAAGTTTCTTCCATCATAAAAGGTATTAATCCTACATTAATCTTTTATTATGGTGTCAAGATCTAGGTCTGATTCCCCGAGGTTTTACCCTCTTTTGGGGCTCCTCACGGAGATATCTCCAGAATCCATTCAATGGATATTCGGAGATTAATCGGAATAGAGTTCTTAAATTTCAGATCTGATAGTTAATCATGCATAAAAGTTTTAGCATAATTGTTTAAACGATTCCGGCATAATCCTATGTGTTCTTAAGGTGCTGATTTCTAGATTTGATCTTGTAAGCATGCATGAATTAAATTGTTTGATTCGATTTTTCCGCTGCGTTTTAAAACTTAAAAAGAACTACGTATGGCTTGATCCCCCTTATGAAGGGGTACGTAGGCAACCCGATCAGGTTCAGCCATGGTTTTTTTTTAAAAAAAAAAAAAATCAGCATGCTTAACACCGAAGAACCTAGGATTCACTTACAGTGGTATCAGAGCCAGGTTCATGTTTAAACTTTTATGTTTTAATTCTTGTAATTAAATCTGAAATCATAAGCATGCTTAGATTAGATCTAAAGTATTTTTTATGATTGATTTAATTGCTGATTATGCATGATTAACTAGATCTGAAATTTTGAATGCATATGATGCATGTTTGTGTTAAGATTTGTAACATAAATAAATCTGAAATCATAATATTGTTTAGATTAGATCTAAATAAAATTTATGATTCATATGATCTCTGATTTTAATGAACAAATCAGATCTGAAAATAAAAGTGAAAAAACAAATACATAAGATGTATGTTGTTTGTATTAATTCATGTTGTTATGTATATGTGATGCATGAACATTAAATATAATGACTTAAACATGAATTTAATCTGATTACATGTGATTAATTACAAAAACTCAGATCTGAAAATATATTTTAAGAACTGAAAGATTGTAATTAATATGTAATTAAAAAGAAATATGCAATGATCAAAACTTTCATAAGTCTAAACTTAATTGAGAATTAAGTATTATGAAATAGAATTGTAACTCAATTAATTGACATTGCATAATTCTTTGGGCATATGGGTTAGCTTGAATCAAGTTCCTAGGATTGGGTTAGACCTAAGGTTAGAATCATACATGGACAAATAGAATTAATTGATCAAATCTAATTAAGTAGTAACTAGATTAGGTCAAGAAAATTCTAGATCAATTTACAATAGTTGTAGATGGATCAAGTCCATGTCTTTGATTAGACCAAGATGGAACTTGATTTAGGCTCAGAGGTGTAGCCCGAGTCATTTGAGTAATCAAATCGAAATTGATTAACCAGTCGGTGTCTAAGGTAAGTTTGGCAGTTTTGACCGGTGGTTTTTAATTGGGAGCTACTCGCACTGATTCGTCTTTGCCGAGTTAATGGCATATCCCTTCCACCGATCTCACTTACCTGGCCGACATGGTCAATCACATTTTGATTGGATCACTTAATGATTCGAGTTAGCCCATGCCTATAAGGAAAATCAGTTTGACTGATTTAGGTGTCTCCTTAACCGGTTTGAGTCTAATCTGATTTGGTGAAGTCAGTGGGAGAAATTAGACTAACCGGATCTTCTCATCTATCCTAATTATGAAATCCTCTAAAATTATTAGGTCCTTAAAATGAAATGGTTATGGGGATAACTAGGTCATAGCCTCCCATTAAGTTGGGTGATAATGGGTCCAATGTTTTGATAATTATTGGAGGCGCGACACGCCTGGTACTTATCAAGCATTGGAATTATCATTCAATATATGATGAGTTAAGTGTACCTTCAATAGGCGGTCAGGTGAGCCGAGCCACACTCGGGCTTGGTCGTCTATTAGTTGATTAGACTTAACCCTATCATTTAATGGTTGGACCTGACTAGGGTATTCGGTGGAGGCGCCACACGCCTGCCGAAGAACCTAGGGCAAAATTATCACTAGAAGTTGCTTGGTGAAGCAACTGGTTTAGAACCTACCAATAGGTGCATATGGGTTAGCCGAGCCACACTCGGGCCTATATGCGATCTATTGGGTTCTAGTGCCCACTAAAGAATTAGGAGTTATTTTTCGAATTGGAGGTAGAGGCTACCAATTTGTATAAAATAGTGGGAGTATCTTTAGACTAAAGTCCAAGTCTACTGTGTTTAGTCAATTCATATACTAATAGCCAAATTTTCTTTTATGTAGAAATGGCCACAAGTTTGTCACTTCGCTCATTATTGGATAATGACAAGTTGACTAGTCCCAACTTCAATAATTGGTATAGAAAGCTGAAAACTCAGCATAGTCAGACCAAAAGGATTAAGGATGACCAAAGTCAGGCAGAATGCTTCTATTCTAAGAAGCAGGGGCATTGGAAGAGGAATTGTCCTCAGTACCTTACCTCACTTGACCCGAACAGGCTAAGCAAGAGAAAAGGGCAATCAGTTGCTGATCAAGGTATTTATATGATAACACCTTGTAATTTCTCTATATGTGATAATTCAACCTGGGTATTAGATACTGGAAGTCCGTTTAATATATGCAATTCATTGCAAGGACTTCAGGTCAATGAGAGATTTGAAAACAGCGAGAGATTCCTGAATGTTGGAGATGGAAGATCTGTTCCAGTTCTAGCTTTAGGAAATCTCAAACTTGTTTTCAATTCTCATGTAGTTGTCTTGAGTGATTGTCACTATTGTCCTGCATTCTTATTGAATGTAATTTCCGTAGGCCTTTTGGCCATGAATGGTTATGAAATTTCAATAAAGAAATATTCTTGTGATATCATTATGAATGGTGTTACTGTAATGAATGGACAATTGAGCAATGGCATCTACTTGTTATCACAACCTGTTAATGTAATGTACACGTCAAGTAAGCGTCCTAGAATAGATAATGTCACGGATGTCTACCTTTGGCATCATAGGCTAGGTCATATTAACAAGAACAGGATGAACAGGTTAAGTAAAGAGGGAATCCTCAATGTTAATGATTGTGAATCATTGACAACCTGTGAGTCATGTCTTCTTGGTAAGATGACCAAATCACCTTTTACCGAAAAAGGTGAACGAGCCAGTGATTTATTGACCCTTGTACATTCTGATGTATGTGGGCCAATAAGCACAGATGCTAGAGGTGGGTATTCATATTTCATTACGTTTACAGACGACCTTTCTAGGTATGGTTATGTCTATTTAATGAGACATAAATCTGAAGCATTTGAAATTTTCAAATTGTATCGTAATGAAGTAGAAAAACAAACTGGAAAGAGTATTAAAACTCTTCGATCAGATCGAGGAGGCGAATACCTTTCCAATGAGTTTTTGACATATTTAGGAGAGAATGGGATTCTCTCCCAATGGACTCTTCCTGGTACACCACAGTATAACGGTGTATCAGAAAGAAGAAATCGAACTCTGTTAGACATGGTTCGATCCATGATGGGGTTTGCAAGTCTGCCCATATCCTTTTGGGGATATGCACTTGAGTCAGCCTGCTATATTCTAAATAAGGTTCCAAGTAAGTCTGTAAATAAAACACCACATGAGATGTGGACTGGACGTAAGCCGATGCTCTCTCACCTTAGGATTTGGGGGTGTCCGGCGTACGTCAAACGTTTGAAGACAGACAAACTTGAACCCAAGTCTGACAAATGTTTCTTTGTTGGTTACCCTAAAGAAACTAAAGGATATTACTTCTACTTTGCTGAAGAACAAAAGTTGTTCGTAAGCAATAGAGCAATTTTCTTAGAAAAGGAATTCCTTGGTGAAGGAACAAATAGCTCTAATGTTGAGCTTAGAGAAGTTCAACATGTAGAAGATCCGACACCATCTACTGAACCAGTTGAGTCGGATTTGATTAGATCAGATCCAGAACCCATATTAGATGTACCATTAAGGCGATCGGGTAGAGTACCACGTCAGCCGGACAGATACTACGGTTTCTTGGTCCGGGATGGGGATCCTATCGAACTTGATGAAAACGATGAGGATCCGATCACATATATGGATGCAATGCAGAGGTATGACTCTGATAAATGGCTTGGAGCCATGCAATCCGAAATGGAATCCATGAAGGTCAATGATGTTTGGACATTAGTTGACCCACCCGAAGGAATTAAACCCATAGGGTGTAAGTGGATATTCAAAAGGAAACGGGGCGCAGACGGAAAAGTAGAGACCTATAAAGCCCATCTGGTTGCCAAGGGATATCGTCAACGTTATGGTATTGACTATGACGAGACGTTTTCTCCTGTGGCAATGCTCAAATCCATTCGGATTATGCTTGCGATAGCAGCACACTTAGATTATGAGATCTGGCAGATGGATGTTAAAACTGCTTTTCTAAATGGAGATTTAGAAGAAGAGGTGTATATGATGCAACCTGAAGGTTTTATATCTGCAGATGAGTCTAAGGTGTGCAAGCTTCAAAAATCCATTTATGGATTAAAGCAAGCTTCACGGAGTTGGAACATACGATTTGATAAGGTGATCAAATCATATGGCTTCATTAAGAATGAAGAGGAACCTTGCATTTATAAATGGGCAAATGGTTCAATTATTATATTTCTTGTTTTGTATGTGGATGACATTCTTTTAATCGGGAATGACATTCCTGCATTACAAGGAATAAAGGTTTGGCTGTCATCTCAATTTGCCATGAAGGATTTGGGAGAAGCATCTTACATCCTAGGGATGAAGATCTATAGAGATAGATCTAGAAGATTGCTTGGATTATCCCAATCCACATACATTGATACTATACTGAAAAGGTTCAGTATGATTAATTCCAAGAAAGGCTATCTTCCAATGGGCCATGGAATTAACCTCTCTAAAAGGGATTGTCCGACAACCTCGCAAGAAAGAGAGAGTATGGATAGAACTCCATATGCTTCGGCAGTGGGATCTATAATGTATGCCATGACATGTACTAGACCAGACGTGGCATACTCACTAGGAGTAGTGAGTCGATACCAGTCTGATCCAGGTAGCAACCACTGGAAGGTTGTCAAAACCATCCTTAAGTATTTGAGAAATACTAAAGATCAGTGGCTTGTCTACAGTGATTCTGACTTAAAACTTGAAGGATATACCGATTCAAGTTTTCAGTCAGATCAAGATGATAGCAAGAGCGTGTCGGGATATATCTTCACTCTTAAGGGTGGGGCCATCTGCTGGAAGAGTTCCAAGCAGCATACAGTGGCAGATTCTACATGTGAAGCAGAATATATCGCAGCATCTGATGCCGCCAAGGAAGCTGTATGGTTGCGAAAGTTCATCACCGAGCTTGGAGTGACACCCTCAATTGATGGTCCAGTGCCTGTATTTTGTGACAATACTGGAGCCATAGCTCAAGCAAGAGAACCCAAAGCACATCAGCGGACCAAACATATTCTACGTCGCTACCACTTGGTTCGAGAGATCGTCGAACGAGGTGATATTGATCTTCAGAAGATCGACACAAAAGAAAATCTGGCTGACTCATTTACCAAAGTCCTCGGCATCAAAGAGTTCGACGAACACAAGTCGAAGATGGGTATTAGATACTGTGCCGATTGGCATTAGGCTAAGTGGGAGTTGTTGGGATTTGTATCCTAAATGTCAATCGTCAGCATATTGATGATTGAATTTTGTAAATGAATTGACAAATTAATAAAGTGTTATTCGGCATTATTCATCATTTCATCTTCAAATGAACTCTTATATGATGAAGTCCTTAGGACTTATGTTATGATAAAGGAGGATTTATCTTTGAGTTCTTAAACTTGTTCGCGACCAAATGATATGTTGTTACTAGGACGACAGCATTATCGAGATTAGGTCGTTATGTGACATATACGTTGGTTGTCCTCTTAACCAAGGAGTGTGGAGACACTGGTATGCCACACAGGTGAAGTGTAGGAGTACATTTCACTGAACGTGACCAATTCCGGAATGCTCTACTGTCGAGAGATGTTCCGAGTGGATATGGGTATAAGTTTGGCCCTCTGACCTGAGACCGCAACCTGTGACTAGAAGCAACTCACTGTACTTTGGTACCGGACTATCTGAATTTCTAATTCAGTGACGGAAGGTCACTGGGTGCAGTCAAGTACTTGCGTAGTCAGTTGTGAGTCAAGATGGAATTGACCCCTCCTGAAAACAGGAGATAATGTCTTGTGATTAATTTAGCAAAACCTTGGCCAGGGTAATCCCAGTGAGGAGTCACGGGATATCTAAAGTTAATCACATAATGGATGTACTAATTATAGGGTTGACAGTGAGCTCTAAGTCATCCTGGCATTAGGAGTCAAAGGGATTGAATTATACAGTAACCATAGTTCAGGGTTCCAGAATATTTGCTTCGCATATATTCGGCCTATCCGGACGTTGGGTACCATTGCTAGATGGTCACATCAATTAGTGTAGGAAATTGTTCCTATACTACCGGCTTAGGTTCGAACCTATGAGGTCACACGCATAGAAGATTCCTGATTGATCAAGAAAGCTGATGAATGATTAAGAATCATTCAGGGATAATTTGGTCAATTTGATTGGCAAATTATCTTATAAAATAATTAAAGTAATTATTGAAGGATTAATTAGTAATTAAATTACTAATAAACTCAATTTGATTGAGTAATTGTACTAAGGATGAGCCAAATTGAATTGGATTCAAGTTTGGGCTCAATCAGGATTTTGACCTGATTGGATTAGGTTAGAACCAAAAAGGACTTAAGCTGATCAAATTAATTTTAAATTAATTTGTTCTTAATTGGGGATTGACCTAATTGGATTAGGTCCAACACAAAGTAATTAATTCAATTTGATTGAGTTTGCATGAGCCAAAATTGAATTGGATTCAATTTGAGCTCAATCAGGGTCTGACCTGATTAGATTGGGTTCAACCAAATTGCTTTGTTTTAATTTGGGTTTGACCAAATTTGATTAGGTGCAACCCAAGAGGATTAGGCTCAGATGATGTGGCAATTATTGGTGACATGGAATTGGATTTCATGAATTTTAAATAAACCAAAATTATTGCATGGCACATGGACCCATTGCTTGACACATGGCGACATTGTTTGTTATTTGAATTTAAATTCAAACATTAAGCAATGTGTTAAATGATTTTAATCATTCAAACCATCAGCCAAGGTGGCGTATGAGTTTTTGAATGGATTAAATTCGAATTTCAAGAGGTGATTTCGAAATTATGAAGTGTTTTACCTTGCCGCATGGATTTCAAATTCCTTCCCTCTTGCACATGTGTTTAAAATTTGAATTTAAATCAGATTTGGTTGAGATCTGATTTGGGTTGTTCCTATTCCTTTGCATGTGCCAACTAAAAGAGGTTTTCTGAAAATAAATTTCGAATTTTGAATGAAAATTCGGAGGCCATTAAAAGGGGTCAAACATGGGCACCAAAAACATCATCCATTGCAGCCTTCTTCCTCACCTGCCTCCTCTTCCTCTTCTTCTCCATTTTAGATAGGGTTTTCAGGGTGAATATCTAGAAGATTCAAGATCAGATCTGAGTCCTCTACTTCTCTTACAAACCTCATCTCCATCTGCTTCAAGACGATTGATCAAGAGTTGATTGAATCCCGACGGGCAGATTTCAGCTTTCAAGAAATTCTGCGCAAGCTAGCACTTCCGCAGGATTGGATCTCTTCAGGAACTTCGCGTGGACTTCTCGTAGAGGCCATTCGTGTGCGTGGCTGCGAAGTCGAGGATCAGATCCACAAGTTTCTTCCATCATAAAAGGTATTAATCCTACATTAATCTTTTATTATGGTGTCAAGATCTAGGTCTGATTCCCCGAGGTTTTACCCTCTTTTGGGGCTCCTCACGGAGATATCTCCAGAATCCATTCAATGGATATTCGGAGATTAATCGGAATAGAGTTCTTAAATTTCAGATCTGATAGTTAATCATGCATAAAAGTTTTAGCATAATTGTTTAAACGATTCCGGCATAATCCTATGTGTTCTTAAGGTGCTGATTTCTAGATTTGATCTTGTAAGCATGCATGAATTAAATTGTTTGATTCGATTTTTCCGCTGCGTTTTAAAACTTAAAAAGAACTACGTATGGCTTGATCCCCCTTATGAAGGGGTACGTAGGCAACCCGATCAGGTTCAGCCATGGTTTTTTTTTAAAAAAAAAAAAAAATCAGCATGCTTAACACCGAAGAACCTAGGATTCACTTACAAAACATTCATCGGGGCACATGAATATTGATTAATAATTATATTTGATATTACTATTTGAGTATAATACATTTTTAACAAGCTAGAAAAGGTTATTTGTTGCTAATAACAAACATATATTATAAGTGATTTTTGTTTTAGAATGGATGTAATTCAATTGTTGTATGGACAATTTAATACTGCTAATTGGTGAATGTTCTTCAATGACATATGTTAGACATGGCTTGATTAAAGGTTCATACAACCTTCGCGAAATTAAGTGGACGGATTGCGTAAAGGGTTTTCAGCTAGTATCACTTCTAACATATCTATTAAAGGAAGAGTAAGATTGGATATATGTCAAAATTTTATTCATGAGGATCCATGTTAAAATTTTATTCATGTCTAGTATTACTTCTAACACATCGAGTAGTTAAAAACAAAAAAATGTTTCCCCCATTATTTACTTTCCTCTAAACTCACTTTCCAATTTTCTATACTTCTTACACTTATAAATGCAACCAAATGAGAACAAAAACAACAATAAAAGAAACCTTTTATTCAATCACGTGATCCTTTAATTATCATAACCAAATTTATTAGGACTTTATAAAACCATTGTATCATTCCGTTTTGAATTTATAACTCATAAATGAGTTTTATTTTTAGGACCCCTCTATTAAATGCTAGTTTGGACCCAGTAATCACACAAAGAAATCAATTGAGTGATTGCTTGTACTGAGTTTTTTTTATGTGTCTCACATGCAATGTATGGGCATGGCCGAAAAAGAAAAATGCCAAAATATAGTGCATTAAAGTACTATTAAGATTCAACCACCTCCACTATTTTTGTAACGCATATTTTCTCAATCACTCGCAAAGTGTAATTACCTGCCTATGAGGTGCTATATACATTTTGCTTTTCGACTAAAAATACACTTCATGCTTTTCTATAAGAGAGAGTAAAAAAAGAGTGCACCAACTAAACATGAAAGTGCATCAATATTGCACTTGTACGATAAGAAGTAAAATGCCCCTCTAATGCATAGTGAGGAAGACAAGAAGGAAAAGTCCAAAATTAAAAAAATAGAAAAGAGAAAATTATAAACATAAATTTTTTACGTTTAAAACCCACATATTACAAAAAAGTTGCTAAATACAATTTAGAAGAAAAAAAATCCTTGAACCAAAATGAAAATTTCAAAAAGCATCCAAAGATTCTAATAAATTAACGTGACAATCTATATTCACATGCATCGATATGTAATGTCTAATGGAGACAGTTGTGGTAAATTTACATGATCATGTTGTTTTGCTTGGCATGCAAACTCTTCTATAATTTAATAATCCATGTATTACCCATCCTTCATGGCTACGTCATGGATTAAAGTATTGTAAAGGGATACGAAGTTGCATAAAAGATTTGGCATTAAATACACGAGATGACATAAAAATATGGTGGGACTTCTGTCGGAGCATGTCAACCTAACGGAATGCCAAGTTGGATCATGATTGACTAAAATCCAAACAAGCCTATCATATTATAGGCATGTTTGTTTTGTTGTAAGTGGGATGAGTGGCGCCCAGTTCATTGAACTGACCTCAGCTCCCTTGGGCCTGTCACTTTGAGCCATTTCTCCCAATTGTGGACAATGAAACTACCTCTAACACGCATCAAGCGAACCAAAACTCCCAAAGTGGGCTCTTGCTGGTGCTGGCTTTAGAAGCCTAGTTCGCGCAACTAAACTCTTGTGATAGAGCTTTCGAGCAACATAAGACAAATTGAGTCCATATTTCAAACTTTAAGCTGGCCTAATTCTTGTTTAGCTCATATTTCCAAAGTTTCTAACATTATATGATTTGATACCTGATCCACATTATTAGCCATCGGAATCTCTACAAGGGAGGAGGGATGAGTGGCACCTACGTCCCTCAGGCAGATTCGTGCTAGTTCATAGGCATGCCACGTGTGTGGATAATCGAAAAGAAGATAGAATGAAAGGTTGATAGAGCGGATCCTAATGCCTTAACTTTTAAAGACTTTCACTATGCCCGAAAGAAGAGGAGGCAGGATGTAGCTGAGGCTACAATTCTATTCTAATAGCTACGAATAAACTAGAGTAAAACAAGGTAACTAAAGTAAGAAAATTAAAGATAAATACAATGATAAAATAAAGATGAAGATAAAGAGGAGGTATTGGATTGGTTAAAGGATTTCCGCTTCTAGTTACATCTTATTATTTATATAATACAACTCTAAAATATTAAGTAGCCGCTGGTTTTCAGTACACATAACTGCCCATATCGGTTCACCGCGTATCTCTAGCAGTTTTGTTGGTTACCTTCCATGATTCCACTTGTTTCAATAACAGTCATGCGCTTCCCATGCTGCACACTTGCAAGCCAAAGATTTGATTTTCAATCATTATTGGACTAAGTTGACTCATGAAAGTCCTGGTATTGTTTGATCTGCACATCAATACCTCTTGTGGTCATTCAGCGAGCTCCATTTGGCCTAACAAAAATCATGTGGCAACTCTGCTAACCTGTCTTGGTCCTCAGGTTTGTCCATACTCGAGGCAATTATTCATGAGGTTGTCAGGATGAGGTGTAAACATGTATTTTGTAAAATATGAACTCCTTTACCCCTCCAAATTTCAATTTCGTTTGAACTTGACCTAATTTGGCTCAGTTTGAATACTATATAGATTCAAAATCAGGGATCTAAGCTGGGTTCTAGTTTTGTTAATCAGGTTTGTTGTCAGGTCATGTATGGCTATGTTGCATATTTTATTGATCAGGTTAGGCTGGGTTGGCCTTGATTTGCTCAATTCCCAAACCACACCTCTAGAAAGAAACTTGAGTTTGAATGAGAGGAATGATTTTTCTTAATTATTTTCTCTAGATTGTTTTTGGATTTCAAGTAGATGCTATTTAACATGGAAAAGGAGGAATTGTATGCTTGATTTTGGACTTATATTCGGTCTCACAAAGATTGTCTATATTGTGGATTAAGTCAGACTAATACATTTCGTAAGCTTATGTAGGAATTTTGGATTCAAGTTGATTTCTAAATGTTGCTAATCAAGTAAGGTTTGGGTTGCATGTGGCATCACTTCTAGTTTTTAGTTATGAAATTTGAAACCAATTTCTAGTTTTTATTGAAAACGAAACCCAAAACTTGTTTGGCAGTTACTTCAATTCTATTTGATAGTGATGATAATGGTAACGGAGGTGTGGTGATGGTAATAGCATCTATGACAGTGGCAATAGTGGTGGCTCACTACAAACAAAAACAATATTTTTGATTAAAAAATCATCACCCAAAAAATTAATTTTGTCATAGAAAACTTTTGGTGATGAAAAAAATTATTACGACACTCATCAGAAAAAATGTGTCGTTAAATGTATAAGGTAACAACAGAAATATTTCGTCAACAAATATATACTAATTACAACAAAACTATATAATTGCCAAATGGTAAAATATTTGGTGATGATATTTTCCATCACAAAAAATTGCAAATTTTGTCACGATATGACATATTTTTCAATACCAAAGATTAAATTTTGGTGAGGTAAACAAATTTGTCATCAAAGATGTCATATTTTTGTGATAAAACTATTCATCATGAAAATTAAAAGAATTTAAAGAAAAAAAATTAGAAGAAATTTGTCTGTAAAGGGTATACCATCACCATTAAAAGATTCAATAATAAATCTTTTGTGAAGTTTATATGATGCAATGGTTTGGATTTGGTGGCAAAAATACTTTTTATTGAATGTTATTGTAATTTTGTGACGAGCGAGTTTTCATCATAGAATGTTGAATTTGATGATGAACGAAGTTTTTCACTAAAATATTGAATTTTTCATGATCATATGGTGATAAACTTTTCTTTGTTACAAAATATCATGGTGATTTAGTGATGAGTCAAATTATGTCGCTAAATATTGAATTTAGTACCAAAAAAGCTTCATTACATAGATCTACGTTTATGCTGAACATTTGGTGACAAGAATGTTTTGTCATTAAATATAATGATAATTTCGTAATGCATCATGTTTAATCATCAACTATTGAGTTTTCAAGAATAAATTTCATTAGCAAAACTTAAGACAACAATATAGTGACGAAAATATTTTATGACCATTTATAACTATAATTTCTGATGAATTGAATTTTATTACAAATAAATAGTCATTATCTACATACATAAAGCTTGTAAAAATCCATAACATCTATTATTGTTCTAAACTTATCATAAATAAAGAAGGAGATTATGTTCCTTTCAAAATGTTCTAATAACTCATAAACAAAAGATAAAATAGAGTTCAAGTTGTAATTTAAAGAATCTCTAAAGCTGCCACAACTATAATGAGCCAAAACTATTATCGTCAACCTACATACAGAATATAAGAGTAGTTAGAGAATTATAGTATAAGAGTTAGATAAAGATACATTAGTTTTTCTGACCAAAGGGATAATGCTGAATTTATTATTAAAAAATAGTTTAAAAGTAGTATGTTGCTTATATCTTACATGAACTGGGAGGGGCATGTGGAATGGATGCATTAGCAGCCATAGATGTGAGCATAAGGTCGTGTTGATCTTGACGAGCTAATATAGGTTTTCGTCACTAAATAACCATTTATTTTGGTGGTGAAAACCTCTTTTTTGTTACAAAATTAATCATGATGATTTGATGATAAACCTTAATTTTATTAGCAAATTTGAAACCATTGGTGATGCAATCTTAATGTCACCGATGATATTTATAAATAATTAATTTCTATTTTTAAATGATATTGCAGTAATGTTTGGTGGCATGATAGATTTCATCATGAATTATATGGGTTGTTGGTGATGACTGATGTAGCTGAAGAGACGGGGTACAGGTAGGTGAATGGTGAAGGGGAAATAGGGGAATGGTAGAGAAAGGTTCAGCACCTCTGACGTTCGGTCAATCGTCAACAAAGCAGTGGGGTTTGGCAACCACTCTAGCGAGACGAGAAACACTAATGAGAATCTAGTGAGAAACCGATTGTTGAAATGGGCACCTGGTCCTAAAGACAATGAAGTCAACACCCATAGACAGGGCTTGAACGGTTGTCCAATAGGGAGGCGAGGATGATGTGGTGTCAGCAATTCGAGTGGCA
This sequence comes from Phoenix dactylifera, assembly GCF_009389715.1. Classification (NCBI taxonomy): domain Eukaryota; kingdom Viridiplantae; phylum Streptophyta; class Magnoliopsida; order Arecales; family Arecaceae; genus Phoenix; species Phoenix dactylifera. The sequence continues at coordinate 35,837 of NW_024068829.1, forward strand.
GTAGGGAGGAAAAAGAAAGATCGAAGAAGGAGATTCGATCAGGCTCGAACCTCTGAGTTAGGGGATGCTCTACCTTGAAATAGGGTTATTGAGCTTGGCTTGGGACTAACTACTAGCTAAGCAACAGGACCTAGTGAGCGCATGCTGACACCTCAGGCAACCTTAAGGAGAAGAAAGAGGCTAAATGGATAAGAGAAGTGAGGAATTCAATGAGATTACCTAGCCTTTTTAAACGACGTCGAGGTAGGGTCATCTTGATTGTTGCTTGCCCTATGATATTGGCAACAAGAAAGCTTCGGTGCACGCTTGAAAGCTTAGGAGGAGCAAAGGGGATGGTGGATGAGAGGATGGTCGTGGTGATGGAGGACGATCGGGGGAGGGAAGGAGTGGAAAATAAAACAAAATTAGAGACAAGTGTTTTGGAAATTTTTACATGCCCTCGTCAACTGTCATGCATGCATGGCAGCTTACCCAAGATCCTCTCGCAGTTTGCGTATATAGCCACGTCATTCAGGCGAGGCTTCAGACTCTCTAGTCTGGCCGAGCACTAATCTAGCTCAGTTGGGCATCTAAGCTCTAGCTTGGTGAGTTTGTTAGGTTGACTCAACCGACCTGGCTGAGTCGAGATCGAGTTTCACACTCCAATATGAAAATTCGTATGGATGTGTATTCAGTCCCATTTATACTATATAATGGGCAAATTTGGATCTTTGTAGAAGCTAAAGAACCTAAATGATACCTTCTAGTTAGCCTTTTTAAGAGATCCTAAGTTATTACAAATGATATTAGAGTGGACCAAACCCATAGCTCAAGTTGATTTTAGAACACTGTAATATAGGCCTAGTTAGGTTAACCATGAGCTGATTGTAATGTTTATAATTGGATTAGTGATACTTGTGATTGGATTTGAAAAGATTTATATTCTTGGCCGGCCAAGAAAGTTAGGGCTTAAAAGGAAAGATCATGCGATGATCTATGTGGGTGTGTGTTTAGTTCCATACAAGCTATGCACTAAGTATAATTAGGTATTTATACAGAGCTTAAAAAATTAAATAATACCTTCTTATTATTATTTTTAGATGAGATTCTCGGTTGTTACAAAATACCTACTTGAAAAAATAGAAAGGGTGAAATTTTAAATTAAAAATCTCCCCTTTGAATTATAAGATCTCTTTCCTCCATGTCATAGATAAGAAACTAGAGATGCATGGATAATAGATAAGAATATAAAAAAGACCGAAAAGATTAGGCAAAGAAAAGGCAGTAGATTGTTAACATAGGAAGCCAAGCTCTTCCTAGATTCCTATTCCATGGAATATTCTTATCGACAGCCATGGAAGAATTTCCGAAAATTGAATCTTCTACTCAATCACGTGTTGAAAGAATATCCCATATTCTTTACCAAAAGAGGAAAAAGAGAATATCCCATAATTTATACTAAAACAGTATCCGGCAAAAAGTATTTTACTAGAAAAACTCTGCATTGGTTACACCTCCACCCTTATTTTATTTTTTTAAAGAGAGGGAGAGAGATCGTCAATTAGAAACATCCACACGCTCGAAGTCCAACAACTAATCCTCAACTCACCTCTCTAGTACTCATCTCTAATGGCAAGGCCTCCTCTTTCTCCCACCTCCGTCTCCTTCCGTCCAAGACTAATTTCCCCCATTACTCGCCTCCTCCTCTTCCTCCTCCTCATCACTCTAACATTTACTTCGAATTGCCGACCTTACGACCCCTCGCTTCCCCGTGAAAAAACCCTCCTCTTCTCCAATGAGTCGGCATTCAAGATCGCGCTGTTCGCAGACCTCCACTACGGGGAGAACGCCTGGACCGACTGGGGTCCCGCACAGGACGTCAATTCCGACCGGGTCATGGCGACCGTGCTCGATCAAGAGACGCCAGGTATTGCTTCATTGCATCAATCAATCTTGCAGGCAAAGATATATATATATATATATATATATATATATATATATATATATATATATATATATATATATATATATATATATATATATATATATATATATATATTGAAGAAGAAGAAGATAATGATCATGAGTAATAGTTGGGGAATTGTAAATGAATATTGGAACGTCAGTGGCAATTATAAAATGGAAATGAATTCATTCATACAAATTGATTTAATGGCATTTGATATAAGGGGATGGCAATGGTAGGCACTTGCAATTGTTTTCTTAATTAAAGATTGGATTGGTAAAGGTTTTCTTGGTTTAGCTCTAGTGGTATAGTGATAACACGTGTATTTGTTTTTAATTAATTGCCTACTCTCGGAAGTCTTAGGGCCTGTTTGGATGATTCGGCTGGAAATCCTATAGGATTGATGGATTAGGCCAGTATATCCAGCAGCAAGATCACATGATTACAGGCTAGGCTAAGCCTATATGCAGAAATAATTTTGGAGTGGGCAAGCCCGAATCCCGTAGGGAGAAAAAGGGACTTGCTGAGATTCTTTTTTTCTCTGTATGAGATTTGGATTGGTCCACTTCAAAGCTATTCCTAGGTATTTATGGATATAGGCCTAGTCTAACCTTTTGTACTGGCCCAATCCATGAATCCTATAGGGTTTTCGGCTCAATCATCCAAATAGACCCGTATTGGATCGCTGACATTTGCATTTTGCTAACAGGTCACTTGCCACTCTTAGCTGATGATGTTACAATTTAGTCTATTTTTATTGGAAATGCATTAAATCTTTGGTGTAGGTGGTTTGCTTTTAATGGTATAGCATCATTTGAGGGTTCCAGCAAGCCGTTCTGTTGGTAAGGAGCATTATAATAATTTTGTTTATACCCTTTTCATGCTTGAATTTGGAGGGATATTTGATCTGTGTTATCTGTAGAAGATATAGAGTTAAGGTGATTTAGAATTAGATAGAATGGTTTGAAGAGTAAGGATCTAGAATTAACTGAGTTGAAGCAAAAAATAATGATATACAGAATGCAGTTTTATCAGAATTCTAAAGGAAAGTAGTCCCTAAATTTAAATACTGATGAGATGACATAGTAAGAATCTAATGATAAGGAGGCGAGTTTAGGAAATTGACGATGTAGTGATTACCATGTGAGAATGTAGTACTAGGTTTAGGAGGTGATCAAGCATGTACAACTCGAATGATGTAATAAAAGTTGTGAAGTACACAAAAGAAGCAGAAAATCCACACTCATCAATCACTGTCAAGGCTACAAGAATATGAAAAGACTGTTATCGTAAGGATATCATGTCCACTATATAGGGGAAGGAGACATTTGTAACAAAGCAACGTATAACTCTAAATTTACAATGACTGTGAACCCAATTAAGGCTGCAATAGAAACTCATGCTAGTGCAGGGGGTTGTAGGGGCGAGGTTGATGAAAGATGTAAGGCAGTGGAATGCTCATTTCAGCTTGGGACTAGCTAGAGATGGATTGATGTCTCTGTGGGGCCTCGATGATAAGATTGGAGGGGCTCTTTGATTACCATAAAGGATAATGGAAAAATTGAAATTAATTATATAGTAATATGCTTGTTTTCGAAGTTTACCCTTGATGGATACTTATAATTAAACATCACTTGTGTCCAATTTGAGTCCTTGAGACTACTCTTTATATGTTAGAATGATATTTAGGGTATAGGTTGACTTATCCAGATATAGTTATATCAGTGGTGTAACTGAGGCTCTCAAGATCCTAATATGTCACCATTGTAAACCTATGCCTAAAACTTTATTTTTAAAAATTTCTTGAATATTATCTCATCATGCTTCTTGATCATCTTAAAACATGCAAAATCTAAGCTCAATTTAGAATATTTGTGAAATTGAAAGAGAAAAAGGGGCAACGAGAAATTGCCATCAATAGCTCATACATACAATTAGTTTGTTCCTGTAAATTAGCTTTGGTGAAAAATCTGAAATTCACTCCACTATGGACTAGTTCAGGTGAAACTGCTCATTTGGTATTGCTTTTGTTTTCTGCCTTTGTTTTGAAAATCCAAAAAGAAAATTGAACTAGACTGAACAAGCATGTAAGAAGAAACCCTTTGTTTTTATTAACATTGTTTGTACAACCTCTAGAGCTTTTTGGAAGAAAGACTTGTTATTTTAAGAAAGTATGGAAACTGGCGGAAGCTCCATGCAAATGCTTTCTCCAGCATTAATTTTCATATGGCATTTCACTTGTAGGGAAACAAAAACACAAAAACAACAAAATACCAAACAGGCCTGAAATATTTTTTAGTTTCTAAGTTGTAGGGGAAACTTTGAATCATGCTCTCAATCAATATAATTTTAAGAAGTATAGCTAGTTTACTTCTTGCTATTTTGTTAGAAAACTTTTTGTAGATTTATAAGAATGAGAATACAAGAGGAATTGTTGGAGTTTCACATGTAAAGAACAAAGCAACGGAGAATTGATTAAGATTGTAAGAGAATGTACAATGGAGATATTAGTGGGCTCCAATAAGGAGGGTTACTTCATGTTGAAGGATGCAGGAAAAGGAGGAGAAGACCTAAGTGACATGGATGGTGTTTGTGAAAAAAGGTATTAAAAAGCTCGAAATAACATTAGTGGTGGTCCCAAATAGAAACGCTTGGTGAACAAGTATCAACGAAGCTGATCCCAAATAGTGGGGTTAGCTTCAGTTTTTATTGTTATGATTATGAGGAAGTTTTAAACACTACGCTGTCTTTATACATGAGGTATTTGCAATCCTAATCAACTTGGATAGTGACATCTTACAATTTGAGATGCAAACTGGTGGGCATAAGAAAAATTAATGTTGCAAATGGTTATTTTGATAGAGCAAATAAAATTTTAACTCTGATGAGATTAATGTGTTTTCTTTTGTGTTAGCTTTAAAGATTAGCCTTAAGATCTTCAAAGAATGCATTATCGGACTTTCTATATACTTGTGGATGATGAAATTGTTATTTGATTGGATTACAAGAAAAAACTGCTATTTAAGTCTGAAGAAAAACTTTTGACAATAAGGGTTTAGAATCAATTGGATGGAAACCAAGCAAATGGCATCCCATGATAATGGCTGTAAAATTAGAATGAATGACAATGAAGCTTTTGCTGAAACTATGGGAAAAAAAAATTCAGATATTATATGAATATTTTTGGAGGAATATAATTTTCAGCAAAATGAAGATATTTAGTGACATTATGCCTTGTGGATGCAATGAAGGATATATTTTGGAGTATTTTGTGATTGTTGCATGCTATTCAAGGTTATTTAGATGATGGAAGCACAATACCATTTCTTAGACATAATTACCTCAAAACCAACCAAGTAAAAGCATGCCTCATCTCCAAGATTTGCTGAAAATTTGATACAGAAGTACAAGACCAGTTGTATATGACTTGTATTCATTCACCCTTTTTTAATCAACAAAGAATATGTGCCAGATCATCAGGGGAGCCAGAAGTATTTGAATAAGTCAGTACATGGACAATTCCCATGGATAAGGAATGTAATTATGGTTAGTAAGTCTGTGTTGTCCTATGAATGTCAGGAGATAAAGATGCTTCAGAAGCATCTGACTTGTATTGCAAAGATCAGACCATTGTGGTGCAGAATTGAATGATGGGGTATGGTCTTCTATAATAAGGACAAAATGGAGCTGTTGATCTGTACAAAATTCTTTACAAGATCCTTTTAAAAAAATTATTTCATTTTGATCCTTTTATACAAATACTTATTAATATGTTTCTGAACTTGCTTTTTGAAAGTTTTTCCTTGTGCTTTTCTAAGGAATTTGGTAGCACAATGAATATGTGGGAATTCTCTGTGCAGAGGAGTCTTTTGACCTTGCATGAGCAAGAAGACCTCACATAGTTACTGTTTTGCAAATTGAATGATCGGTACTGCATTTTGTAGTCAAAAGTATGGTGAATTTTTATTCATTTATGGTTCATATAATGTTGTTTTTTGGTTTTGTTGGCGAGTCACATTTGTATTAATGACCACAAAGTTGTACTTTAAGATATGGAAGTTTTATTATCTAATGCGCTAATAAAAATATCCTCATGTCCATGATCTTTAAGTTTATATGTGAGAAAGTAGGCCAACTTCATTAATATTTTTGTCTAACTGAAAGATATTTTGGTTGATGACTTTTACTGTTAGTCGAAAAAAATATTATTGCAGATTTCGTGATCTATCTTGGTGACGTTATTACTGCAAACAATCTTCCAATTCCAAATGCAAGCTTATACTGGGGCCGGGCTATTTCTCCTACGAGAAGCAGAGGAATTCCTTGGGCTACAGTATTTGGAAACCATGATGACGCACAATTTGAGTGGCCATCTGAATGGTTTTCTGCCACTGGAATTCCACAAGTGCAATGTCCTCACGAAAACATCTCAATTTCAGGTAAAAAAGGAAAGAAATAGTAAAACTAAATTTATGTGTACTTTCTTTTAAAAAGTGTGCTGTAATATGTCCAGGCTAATTGCAGCTTTATGTTGTTAATTTTTTATTTTCTAGTCGACTGAATCAAAAAACAATCTGGAGGAATATTAACGTTGGGAAAAATTTAGATGAAGGTGTGAAGCTATTGATAGATGTTTGTTGATACACTGCAAGTGTCTTTCTTTATGATAAGTTGATAACTACAAATCTTGATCTGCTGTTGTCCCTGTCTAAAGAATACTTTCATAAACAGCTCTAGCTGCAAGTGTCTTTCTTTATGATAAGTTGATAACTACAAATCTTGATCTGCTGTTTCTTAACTTCCATTGTCAGATTAAGTAATTTTTTTTTGGGAAACTGTCATCAAACCTTTTTCCTAAAGTATCTATGGTATTATAAAATATTTCTCCGGAAAAGTTCTGGAACAATTTATTGGTGTTTTCTTCATAGCTAATCTTGTATTTTCCTCTTATATATGCGTGCAAATTAGTAAATGATGTACATTTTGAATTATTCTTTAACATTTATGCTGGTTGCTAACTTACCTAATTTATAATCTGTTTCAATATTATCTGAATAATTTATTACCTTAGATCTTCTTGTGCATATATGTTCTTTCTCAAGTGGTTTTGATAATGTAAAGTATATAAGTCAGTGAAACATGTCTATTTCATTCAGCATATTAGGGATATATAATAATATCCATGGCAGGAGAAGAATGTACTTTTAGAGGGACAACACGTGTGGAATTGATGGAGGAGGAAATTAACAGCAATGTTCTATCTTATTCAATGAACGGTCCTAGGGAACTTTGGCCCAGTGTTTCCAACTATGTATTGCAAATATCTTCATCCAAAAACCCAGATTCACCAGCTGTATTCCTGTATTTCCTTGATTCTGGTGGTGGTTCCTATCCAGAAGTCATATCTAGTGCTCAGGCTAAATGGTTCCAGAAGCAATCACAGGCAATTAACCCTGACGCAAGGTTGAAAACCTACAAATATTGTAATTCCTTGTATTGTAATTTTATTTCCATTCGACATAACACAATTTCAAGTATGGAATTTCTTTGGTTCTACAGGATCCATGAGATTATCTTTTGGCATATACCAAGTAGAGCATACAAGAAAATAGCTCCTATGCGTACTTTTGGATTACGCAAACCATGTGTTGGTTCTATCAACAAAGAAAGAGTGGCTTCCCAAGAAGATGAATGGGGGATAATGGACATTCTTGTAGATAGGCCTTCTGTTAAGGTAAGGAAAAGTTTGTAACTGATGCAACTTTTCTTTAGTTTACATACAATTGCATATTTCATGAAAGATACATGTCTGTGCTGTAAACTAGCTTTTTTATAGATCTCCACGATAGTTTTTTTTCCTTTTTCTTTTTTGTGTGTGTTTCTTAAGAAGTAGTGATCTTGGGGTAAAACGTTAAGAGGCATGGCAACTGGATCAGGGTAACTTATCCATATCTTAATAGCTTTCTTAACGACTATATTTGTTTTCTCACAATTCAACAAATCTAAAGAAAATTCTTGATTTTTTTTTTGTTCCTTTTGTATGCTTTCCTTTTGTTCTTCTAAAGAGCCTTACTGGAGCATCCTTGAGATACTATCCTTGTATTTCATATACTTCAATTATTTCCGAAGGTCCTATATAAAAAGTGGGCCATTTATGTTTGTGTGTGTGCGTGTGCGAGCGTGTGTGCGTGTGCGAGCGTGTGTGCATCTGCTTGAAAGAGGGGGAGCAGGGTTTGCAGTTTTGTACCACTTGCAAATGTCATGCAACCTCTCCCATCAGTGGAATAGAAAATGCCTTAAAATTCAAATGGAACCAGCATAGTGCTCTCTTTGAAAAGTTGATGCGTATTTTATGATCGATGTGCCAACTTCTATATGAGTTCATGGAATCAACTTTCTTCAACTGTCTTTGAGAACATTTGTGCTTTTCTTCTCTATTAAGGAAATGACAAGAAAATTTTATTCTTAATTTTGTTATGCTGAAGTAGATATGTGGCTATATTCTTGTCACAATTTAGATTTCTGGACCTAATGCAACCAAATGTAAAATGGAAAAAAAAAAAAAAATCTAGAGTAGTGTGTATGCTCTTTCTGACATGTGGATCTACTAATTTTACTCATTTCCCCTTGTCACTGCAAACTGCTTATTGCCCTTAAAACTCGAGGAGCTGGGTGCGCTGGAACCATGCAATCATGTCTAGAACTGCTGAGGCTTTCGCATACAATATTTGCATACGATAAGTGTACAACAATGTTTATTTTTTGTTGAGAAAATACATATACAACAATGTATAAAATGGAGATGACGCAAGGAGAGAGCTCAAGATGGGTGGGATGGGGAAAAGAAGATGAGAGAGATGAGGGAGAAGAGAGAAGGGAAGGTGAAGGAACAGGGTGGGAGCAGGAAGAGAGAGAGAAGTATGGACTGCACCTGGTGGGTTAAGTTTTGGACAAGTACATGAACTTGGCTTGAAGATTAATTAGGCCCCGTTTAAATGGCCCAAGCCCGACCTGAACCAAAGGTGGGCCGCTTGGGCCGGGCCAGCCTGGCTGGGGCTTAGTTCCAACCCTATGTGTTGATGTTTCCAGTGGTCGTGGCCTCTCATTGTATTTGTCAATTGTCGGATTTGAGCATATTCCATTTCTTATATACCCCTTCCATATATTTATTATGATCATATATCTCTTTTTTGTTTCTTGTTGTCGGTTCTCTAGTATAGCTTGTGTAAAGCAACTATTGGTGTATGATCACTCTTCAGATCTTGGGAGTGCATAAGAAAGTACTATAGAATTATATACATATCGATACAAACATCTTTAGCAGGATGCAATCTTTTTATGCATTTCAGGACACAGATTGTAGATTATAGTACATTAGTTTTGAACATGTAAGCTCATTGTCATGCCCCATGAATATGGTTGTCTTTTGTCTAAACATTGTCATTTATATTGCCAAGTTCTAGAGAGCCACAAATACTTCATGATGCAAACAAGATTTACCATGAAGGACTAGAATTCTTGAAAACCCACACTGGCATCAAGTATAATGCAGCCAGAATTATTAGACTTGACTAATAGTTGATTTTGACTTCCTTAAAGTTACAATCCTTTGGTGAACTGCCTTTCTAGTAGGAAAGCACACGGCCACTATCAGCCTGGCAGCTTTTTTAGTTGCAACAAGAACAATAAGGCATGATCTAGATAGATATAGAACCATTAGGTTCTGTGCTCTGTTACAAACCTATTTGACAGGTTGAAATTAGTTCATGAAAACAAATCAAGCATGGACAAAACCAACTGAACTTGATGGAAAACTGAGTTGGTGGCTCTACGTACCTGGTCCATATGATCACGGGTCAGGTTTTGGTCCTTACGTTCTGACAGAATCCTGGGCAATTTGTTTGGCCACTCTGGAATCCATCCCATGTGCACCCACCTGTGGATTTAACTCTGGAAGTCCTATAATGAGCATAATTGAAAGTGACATGTTAATCTGTCTCCATCTCTTTTTCCAAGATGTATCAGCTCTCTTTTATTGAATGCACAACTAACTATGAGGCACTAATTAATTCTTCAAAATCTTGGATAAGATGATGAACACTGTTACGTTGCTTTGGCGATAGACACCAAGGACTTGTTTGGTTCGCGGGAAGAATTTTACCTTACTGAAATGTGTTTTCGGGGAAGCTGATATCTAGCTATATGGGGAAGTTGTTTTGGCATGTTTGGTTGACCTGGAGAAAGTGGAAGCCCACTTTCTGGAGTGATTTATATTTTGCTGACCATCTATTTTGCTGAAAAAGCTATATAAAATGCCTTTTATGCCTTTAAAAAATTGACTATATGCAGAAAAAAAAAAACGACATAAGACACTAGGATTAAGGGCATTTCTGAAAAGAAAAGGATTTTTCTTTGATTCCTAGCCCATGGAAAAGTGGGTTTCCCATATCCTACAGAGGTTTCTATTTCCCATGGCAGGTGGGAAACTTATTCCCATGAGACAAGGCTACTTTCCCCTCTCTTTCATTAGAAGCCTCCATCCAAATATAAGACACTGTCATTTTTTCATGGACCGTACTTTTCATCCTTCTCCCGCAAATTAAACGCGTCCCAAGGATTTTTACTTTTCCCTGCTGCACATAACATTCATCAATTCCTTTACGAGGCAAACACAAAGGAGAAATAAATTAATCTACATGTAATTAAATCCCTTTATTAGTTCCTTTTTGCTTGATATTAAAAAGGTTGTTGACTGATTCCAACTTTTCATTGTGTACCAAATCAACATCTAGTAGATCCAACATGTAGCTAACTAGTTCTTTTAGTGGACATAGATATAACATATCTGACCTCATCAATCTGTTGCCTGTATAAGATTGATGGTCAAAGTTCGGGATGATTAATTTTGTGGTAGTGCGGTCAACAACTTTCTACTTTGCTCTGTATTCTAAAGAGCTTGCACAATCTATCACATGGATCTTAATGATTGGGTGATATAACTATTATTTGTGCATTATAGATGGTAGTCCTTGGTGACAACAGGACATCCATGTGCTTTGGATAGATCCATGGAAAAGTGACTTTTCCCTTTTGTTATCCTTGTTTGTGTTCTCTGCAGGCAGTCTTTGTTGGCCACAACCATGGGTTAGATTGGTGCTGCCCCTATAAGAATCTTTGGCTGTGCTTTGCTCGCCATACCGGATATGGTGGTTACGGAGACTGGCCCCGGGGAGCAAGAATTATCCAGATGACTGAACAGCCATTTACACTGAGGTCTTGGATAAGGATGGAGGATGGGTCCGAGCACAGCGAAGTCATTTTGAGCTCAGAAAGCACCTGCAGCTGTTAAGCAAGAGAGAGAAAATAATGCAGATTGATTGTATAGCAGAATTTCATTAATCTCTTATGTGTCACATATACATATTTTACATTACCAATATATATCATCATTCTTATATTTGCTTCTTGTTGAAAAGCTTCTGAATTCTCACATGAGGTCCATGTGATTGGGCCCAAAAAATTAAGCATGCTCTATTATGTTTCCCAAGGTGAAAATAGCTGATGGGGCAGTCTCTGATCTTCTTCTATTGTGGAATAGATATTGACAAGTGGTGCAGTGAATTATAAGGGGAATGTGAATTGGAGATATGGGATTATGGGAATAAGGTGAGTCCAATGCAGAGTCATGGCTGTAAACACCAGGGAGACAGTTGTGAGAGGCCCCACCGAGTTACACAGGTAAGGGCATCTCTCCACTTCCCAAAACTCATTCTTGTAGTTTTCTACGAAGTTGACTCCTCTTTCACACTGGTTCTCGGACACCCTCCTCGGAAGCACATGTCCCTGTCTGCAAATGTCCCCCCCCCCCCTCTGATGCTACTTCTGAGGGTAAAAATAACTCGGATTTCGTGTCGACCGCACCCTTCCCCACTTAATATGGGGGTGTGCGCCTCACTTTGGGTACAAATGCATGTGGATCCATCACATATTTTGACAGTGGGACTACGTACAAGCCGAGTTGGGCTCCATCATGCTTGACTCGGATCTGTTCTGATTTGATCAGGGGCGGAGGATGAAAAATCTGCTCTTATATAATTTTAGATGTGATCGTTTGGTTTAATTTAGCTTATGTTTTATCTTATTAGGGTCATGGGCCTACTAGTTTTCATCTTGGGTTTGGTCACCTTTCCACCCTAAATGCCCTTGGGATGTTTTTTTTTTTTTTTGATCTTCTCTATTGTTGAGCTAGAGTGATTAGTCTTCCTAATTTCTGTCGGATCAACTTGGCAAAATCGTATTTTGCATGGCAAATTAATCCTCAAGGTTACATGGATTGTCTGATTCAATCTAGTTTTAGCTTGGATAAATTGAATTCTTTGGAACTAAATTTTCTCACTAATGTAAGAAAGAACCTTCCTACATCACATACCAAAGCTCGTTGTCTTTCTCACAAATAGGTAGGACTTGCAGAGCGGAACGCTATCTGGAGTAGATGAAGTATATCCGCGTGTTGGCCCAAGATCCAAAATAAACACCAAACACAAAAAAAAAATATTTGTAGAGACTTGCGAGCTACACCAACAAATATTAAGTTGCGAGTTACAATCACTGCTTACTAAAGTACCAAGTACCAGCCATTTCTTACACACCTATAAAATTAACAGTAAAACTTTGGTTATATTCACATACTTCCACTTGAGCAGCTTCCAGTTGGCTTCTATACATGAAATCAAATTCTCATGTATAAAGTCTTCTAACAGCTCGGATTTTGGCATAGCTTCAGAATTAACTATGCATCAAAAGCTTTGTTGTACACTAGGTAATCACAATCTCTCTCCTAATGCAAGATAATAAAAAAAATAATACCTCCTCTTGAAAGATAAAAATACAAATATCCCACTTTAATTAAAAAATAAACTCAAATATATGCAGCCTAAGGCTCAATATAACTTGACCCAAATCCTAAAGTAATTAGACCTAATGACCAAATAACAAAATTCGTAATAAGATTAAGACTTGACAATGAATCTCGATAACACCAATCAAAATTCATTGAGATCATAAGCTATACGTAAAAGCCCATCAAAATGCATCAGGACTAGACCAATCCATGGTAATTCTACCAACTAAACCTGATTGGCAGCCTCAAAAGACAAACAAGCTCCTCAATTCTGCAAATAATTCAAAATGAATCCATGACACTCAATTCCGGAGACTAGAGGAGGTGGAGACTCTAATAGTGGATTTTCAAGGGCGGGAGGATTGGGGAGAGGAGCTTATGGAGGCAGATATGGTGGATTTACGGCAATCACTAGCTATCCATCATTCATTGCTCCGCTACCAGGAGATTTTTTGGAGACAGAAGTTCAGAGTTCAGTGGGTTAAGGATGGTGATCAGAATACCAGCTTCTTCCACCGATCGACAGTCATTGGGAGGCAGAAGAACATGACTCGCTCTTTGAGGGTTGGGGCAGGTCCACGGGTGGAGGAGAACGCTGCAGTGAGACGGGTGTTATTGGAGTTCTTCAAATCTAGGTGGATGGAGGATGGTGGAGCACATGTTATAGGTTAGCTCTCCAGGCCGCCGGTCAGAATTGAGGAGATAGAAAATGCAGCTTTGATTCGGCCAGTGTCAGAGATGGAGGAGCAGGAGCCGGTATGGAGTCTTGCCGAGGATAAGGCCCCAGGACCGAATGAATCTCCACCCTTCTTCTTTCGGAGGTATTGGTGCATTATTCGGAGGGGAGTGGTGGAGGCAGTACAGTTTTGCTTTGGTCGGACGGTGATGGTAGATGATTGGAAGGCCACTTTTATAACATTGATACTGAATGGATGCTTCGGAACCGAGTCACTATAGACCCATTAGCTTATGCACTACTATGTACAAGGTGGTCGCGAAGATCATGGTGGGGAGGATAAAAGATATATTGTCGAGGATTATTAGCCAGGAGCAATGAGCTTTTGTAGGGGGGAGGAGTATCTCTGATAACATTTTGCTAGCTAAGGAGATGATGGGGGATCTACTGCGCGCCTCGAGAAGGCGATGCTGGATGGCAGTGAAATTGGACATGGAGCACGCCTATGACCGGATACGGTGGAATTTTCTTCGGCGAGCGTTAGAGAGCTTCGGGTTCCACTAGATTTGGATTGACTGGATATTGGGATGTGTGCACAGGCCTAGCTTTTCCATTTTGATCAATGGCACGCCATCGCCATTCTTTTGAGCCACTATGGGTCTTCGTCAGGGATGTTCTTTTTCCCCGTATCTATTTATCATTTGCTCTGATGTACTGTCATGTGCCTTGCATGTTGCTTGTGGGAACCGGGAGTTGGTAGCCTATAGTCCAGCCCTAGGTGCCCGCCCCATTTCTCACTTACTTTTTGCAAACGACTGTCTCTTGCTCGCCAGGGCGAGAGAGACTGATGCGAGAGCCCTTCAGAGAGTTTTGACAAAGTATTATGAGATGTCTGGGCAAATAGTCAACTCCAAAAAGCAGCCATACACTTCAGTCCGAGCACAGAGCGGAGGACACGATGGGAGGTATGGGCGATTCTGGGGACCCTGGTGATGGGGACATCAGCTAGGTCCCCATTTTATTTGCATATTTGCTTATTGTTATTTCTGGGTTTATTTGTGTTTAGGGATTTATTTGTGGTTTATTTTATTCTGGGCTTATTTTCATTTTAGGGCTTATTTGTGGGGAATTATTTTATGTAAGGGGTTTATTTTAATTGTTCTTATGGGGCCCTATTTAAAGGGAACTTGTAAGCTGATTAGGGTTTTTAATGCAGAATTAAAAGACTTCTTTTCCCCACGTTTCCTCTTCTTCTCTTCTCCTCCCTTCTCCTTCTTCTCTTCTTCTTCCTCCTTCCCTTCCCCTCTTCTCCTGCCTCCATTTAAGTTGGTCCGGCATCAACTTGGTATCAGAGCAATCGGTTTTGCTTCTATTGCCAAAGCCCCGATCCGTCAACAGTTTTTCTTTCCCTCGGTTACCATCAACAACAAGAACAGGCCCCTTCCCTCTGTCAGTCCGCTCACCAAAAAAAAAAAAAAAGATTTCTTGTCCTCTCAGTTTGCACAAAAAGGGGCAGAGGGGAGCAACCCTGGTTCACCGAGCTTCTCTCAGCTCCCGCACAAAAGTAAAAAAAAAAAAAAAAAAAGGTTCTGCAGCCGAAAGAGAAGAAAGAGCCACAGTCCCTGCGCCGGATTCTCCCTCGCATCCATCTGACTTGCTCCCTCGGTCGTCTCCGTTGCCCCACCACCTGCAACCACCGGCAGCCGGTGTATGGCCGATCGTCGCCGGATCCCTGGATTTCTGTGGCCGCACGAGTATTACGCCGTACGTCGACCCCGGACGCCGGAGCGTGTTGAAGGGCCACGAGTGGTTCCCGCCGCCGGAAAGAAGAAGAACGTCACCGCCCTCCTTGCAGCGTTGTCCCTCGAAGCCGGAGTCACCACTGCGTCGGCCGCACCGCCTGCAACCGCCGATTCGCTCTCCGTTCCGGCCGCAAACGCCGCTGTGTCCTCCTACCACCACCGGCCGCCGCCTGTCGCCTCCAACCACGAAGCTGCGGCCGCAAGCTCCGCCGCTGCCACGCCGTTCGGCCGCCCCGCAACCACCGCCGAAGCGGCCGGAACGACCTCCCGAATCGATCGGGAGGTTGAAGAAGGAGTTACGGTAACGGGTAAGTTCTAAACCCGTTACCCCAAAACCCGTTAGCCCGGGTCCACATCCGGTAAGTTAAAAAAAATAAAAAAAGAAAAAAAAAAGGTCGGATCAAGTGACCTGCATGTGTTTCCCCTCAAAAAAAAAAAAAAAAAAAACCTCTGTTCTGCCGAAAAGGAAACCCTAGGGGTTTCCGCCGCCATCGCCACCGACGCCGTCTTCGCCGAGCCACCGTTCGTCCACGGTGCCTCCCCACCGTCTGAGTGCAACCGCCGTTGCCCGTCGCCGCCCCGTCGCCGAGCGCCGCCGCCGAGCGCCCCTCCGGCTCCGCCACCTCGTCCGAGCACCCCGAGCCGTCGCCGCTCGACCTCCGGTGACCGAGCTGTCGTCGTCTCCGCCGTCCGAGTTCCACCGCCTGAGTGCCTCCCCGCCGTCGAGCCCTCGCCTCTCGCCGCCCGAGCCCTTCTTCTTCATCCCAACATCCTAGATCCTGATTTTATGATCTGGAACACCGCCTGAGTGCCGCCCACCGTCTGCCTCCCGCCGCCCGAGCCCTCGTCCGAGCCTCCTCCGAGCGCCGTCTCCTCCGAGCGGGTCACCTGCAGCGTCCCTTCGCCGAGCTCCATCCGGCCTTCTCTTCTCACCCGAGACTAGGAGACATCCTAGCGGTGCCATCACGCTGCACCCGAGCTCCACCAGCCTGACCCTAGCCCGAGGTCAGCAGGCCGCAAGCCCAGCTCCCCCACCCGGCCCGCGCGCCAACCTTCCTTGAGCGCGGCCCAGGTCCAGGCAGTTTCAGAACGGGCTTGGTCCAGGCCCGTGTGCCGTTTGCTGAAGCGCGGCCCAAGGCCCTTGGCTGCAGGCCCTGTTTCAGGCCCGATTCAGAGTGTTCTTCAGCCCATTTCGACAGCCCAGGAATCTTTGTGCTGTAGATCCAGGTCTACAACTCCAGCTAGCTCTGCCCAGCGTCAACTTCGTGTTCGAGACTCCACGAGCAGACGATTCTGGTCAACTGTATTCACCACAGGTAATAGGTTCTTCCTCCTTTGGGCTTGCTTATCTAAATATGTTCTAGTTCTCTTGCATGATAGTCCTATTTTGAAACTTATTTTTTTGTCAAACTGCAAAACCTAGAACATTTTCCACCACACCCGTCCTACCTACCAATTAAATCTAAATATTAAATTAGCACACCTTAGTGTCAGGACATCATCAACATCCATAGATCAGATTACTTTCAGACTTGGAATGACCGTAAAACGTGTTTGCAACCTAACTTCTTATAGTGACTAATTTTCTACTTTAATTCTGAACTAACCAAAGTACAAATTAGTAACATTTAATTTTAAGTTATTTTTGTGAAAAGTTGCTGACTTCCGAATTCATAGTAGGTTGCATTAGTGGATTGCATCAGTAGGTTGTCCTGCATTACATTTGGACAATTAGGGTTCATTAGTAGCATTGCATATCATATCACCAACTAGAGTAGTTCCTGTATGCCCACCCGTAGTGGTAGAGAGTACCTCCTCACTGACTCTCAGACCCCTTCATCCACCATGGACCCCAGAGTCATACAAGATATTCTGGAACAATTAGCTGCAATACGAGCTGATAACGACGAATTCAAACGTGAGATCCGTGCCCTAGTACAACACCCTAGGACTCCGGAACCATCATCCCCAATCGCAGCTTATCCCGAGTTTGGTTTGACCACACCGCCTGCAGCTTTTCCCCATCCCCCTAGGAACCAACATCATTCTGATCACCAGCGCGATCTTGACGAGCGACTACTTCGTACCGTGCGAGTAGAAGCCCCCACATTTGCTGGTCAATTAGAGCCGAGCGTGTACCTTGATTGGAGAGCAGCCATGGATAACTATTTTGAGTGGTACGATATGACTGAAGATAGAAAAGTACGGTTTGCCAAAATGAAGCTTATTGGGCAAGCTCACTGGTACTGGCATAACGTTGAACATCGGCGTGAGACCCAGAGGCTTCCACGCATCACCACTTGGGAGGATATGAAAGAGAAACTGAATGAGAAGTATCTGCCATTCTCTTACCGACAACGCCTTATGGATAGGTGGCAGAAACTAACTCAAGGAACTTCAACTGTTGCCGATTACATTGCACAATTTGAGGAGTTTCACATGAGGTGTGGTGTAATCGAAGAGGAGACTGTTACTCTTTCTAGATTTCGGGCAGGACTCCGTGAGGAGATCCAGAAAGAATTGATCCTCCGAGAGATTACTACCCTTGGCCAGGCATACCAATTGGCTCAAGACGTGGATAGTTTTTTACGAGTCCCTGTGGTGAGACGTACCGACTCTCGGTTCTTACCCCCAAGAGCCCGACCTAATCAAAGCCATCTCCCACAACCCAGACCACTCTCCAACCATCCTTCACAGCCCGGTTCTAGCCAAACACCGACTAGGACGTTCCCGGTGCCTGCTCAAAGTACATCAACTGATAAAGGGAAAGGCATATTAGGGTCCAACCCGCCCTTAAGAAACCAAACCCAGTGTTTCAGGTGCCAAAAGTTTGGCCATATTGCGTCCCAATGTAATGCCAAGACTTATTTAATGACTGAACTGGAAGCAGGAACCCAGGATACTGAATGTGTCGAAGAAGTCTATGAACCAAACATTGAGGATTTTGTAGATGACTTTGGAGATGAAAAGACCGAATTAGAGTTTGTTCAGACTGAATACCAAAATGAGCCCACTGATAGGAATGACCAAAACCATAGGCTCCATGTGGTGAGGTGCACACTAGCCCAAACAAAGACCGAACAAGACTGGCGAAGAACCTCCCTATTTTATACATTTATTAAGATCAATGGTAAAATATGCAAAATCTTATTTGATAGCGGGAGTTGCATCAATGCCATTGCGTCTGGAGTTGTTTCTCGCCTTGGCCTGAAATCTACCCCTCATCCTAATCTATATAAAGTAGCCTGGGTAGATAAGACGTCCATTTCGGTTTCAGAAAGATGCCTTGTCCCGATTCAATTCCTATCTTATAAAGACGAGATTTGGTGCGACTGCCTTCCGATGGACGTAGGTCAAGTCATCTTAGGAAGACCTTGGTTATACGATAGGGACGTCACACTTCATGGTCGGTCAAATTCGTGTAGTTTTATGTTCCAGGGTCGGAAAATTATATTGAATTCATTGCCTCCTAGAGAGCCCGTTCCTGAGAAGAAGGGTGCTACACCACAAAAGGAAGAGTCACTCCACATCATTACTTCGAAAGAGGTAATGAAAGATATCGAAAGCCATTCACCTGTGTTCGCCCTTGTGGCTAGAGTTATTAATGTGGAGTCAAATGTCGAACATCCGGCCGCCGTAGTTCCTCTGTTGGAGGAGTTTCACTCTGTTTTTCCAACTGATCTTCCAGAGGCACTCCCTCCAATGCGTGATATCCAGCACGTAATTGATCTCATTCCTGGAGCGTCACTGCCAAATCTTCCCCACCATAGACTCAATCCAAACGAGCACACTGAACTGAAACGCTAAGTTGACGAACTCGTCACTCGAGGGTATATTCGTGAGAGTTTGAGTCCCTGTGCTGTACCTGCACTCCTCACTCCCAAGAAAGATGGCTCTTGGAGGATGTGCATCGATAGCCGTGCTATCAATAAAATCACGGTAAAGTATCGTTTTCCCATTCCGAGGCTGGACGACCTTTTAGACTACATGTCTGGTGCTACAGTTTTTTCCAAGATCGACCTAAAGAGTGGGTACCACCAGATTCGGATTCGTCCTGGGGATGAATGGAAAACAGCATTCAAAACCAAAAATGGACTCTACGAATGGTTAGTAATGCCTTTCGGATTAACAAATGCTCCAAGTACTTTTATGAGGGTGATGACACAGATCTTTCGACCTTTCTTGAACAAATTTGTCGTTGTATACTTTGATGACATCCTCATTTATAGTCAAACTCAAGAGCTCCATCTTTCACACCTAAGGCAGGTTTGTGAAGTCCTGCAGAGAGAAAGCTTCTTTGCAAACCCTAAGAAGTGTGCCTTCCTGACTGATCACGTCACTTTCTTAGGGTTCATAGTATCTTCCAAGGGTGTCTCTGCTGATCCAGAAAATGTAAGCGCGATAGTCGATTGGCCTGAGCCCAAGACCTTAGCCGAAGTACGCAGTTTTCATGGTCTGGCTACTTTCTATCGTCGCTTCATTAGGAATTTTAGTTCGATAATGTCTCCCATCACAGATTGCATGAAGAAAGGAGACTTTATCTGGACTAAGTCGGCATCCCAAGCATTTAAAGATATTAAGCATAGGATGACCGGAGCACCTGTCTTGCGCCTCCCTGATTTCACTAAGGTATTCGAGGTCGCATGTGATGCCTCTGGAGTTGGCATAGGTGGTGTGTTAAGCCAAGAAGGTCACCCTGTCGCGTTCTTTAGTGAAAATTTAAGTGACGGCAGGTTGCGTTATTCCACCTATGATAAGGAATTCTATGCGGTAGTGCAAACTTTGCGACATTGGCGACACTATTTGCTACCGCAAGAATTTGTCCTGTATTCAGACCATGAGGCTTTAAAGTATCTCAATTCTCAAAAGAAATTAAACTTTCGACATGGCCGATGGATTGAGTTTCTACAAGCCTATACTTTTGTGCTGAAACATAAAGCTGGAGTTGAGAATAAGGCTGCTGAGGCGCTCAGTCGACGGATCTTCCTCCTATCCATGATGAGCACTGAAGTAATTGGTTTTGAAAGGATCAGGGAACAATATACCACATGTCCTGATTTTAGTAATGTATACCTGACCTTACGAGATGGAGTAGAGAGAGAGCACGA
This sequence comes from Phoenix dactylifera, assembly GCF_009389715.1. NCBI lineage: Eukaryota > Viridiplantae > Streptophyta > Magnoliopsida > Arecales > Arecaceae > Phoenix > Phoenix dactylifera. Next base: position 56,268 of record NW_024068829.1, read on the forward strand.
TGATTTCTTTTTACACGATGATTATTTCTTTCGCTCCGACCGATTGTGTATTCCTCGAACTTCTTTGAGAGATTTTCTAGTATGGGAAGTACACGCTGGAGGACTGTCTGGGCATTTCGGGAGAGACAAAACCATTGAGATGGTGGAAAGACGTTTCTTCTGGCCGAGTCTCAAGAGAGACGTGGCCAAGATCGTCGCTCAGTGCCGCACATGTCAATTAGCCAAACAACGTAAACAGAACACTGGGCTTTATACTCCACTACCAGTTCCTGATTGTCCGTGGCAAGATGTTAGCATGGATTTTGTGTTAGGGCTTCCACGTACCTCGACCAAACATGATTCCATTTTTGTAGTAGTGGACCGGTTCTCTAAAATGGCTCATTTTCTACCATGTTCTAAGACTTCTGATGCTTCTAGGATTGCGAAACTCTATTTTGACGAAGTCGTTAGACTCCATGGTCTCCCTAAATCTATTGTGTCCGATAGGGATGTTAAATTTATGAGCTATTTTTGGAAAACTCTTTGGCACATGATGGGTACCAAATTAAAATTTTCCTCTGCCTATCATCCCCAAACTGATGGCCAGACCGAAGTTGTCAACCGAAGTCTAGGGAGTCTTCTCAGATGTCTGGTAGGTGAGCATACTAGGACTTGGGATCTCGTGTTACCAACTGCCGAGTTTGCATATAATAGTTCGGTCAATAGGACCATAGGCATGAGTCCTTTTGAAGTGGTGAATGGTTATAAACCTAGGCAACCCATAGACTTGATCCCCATGTCTCATCAACATAGAGTCTCTGAGTCTGCACAATCATTTGCTTCACACCTGCATTCATTGCATCAGGAGATCAGCAAACTTATTCACTCTAATAACTTAAAATATAAATCCTTTGCTGATTTGCACCGCCGTTATAAAGAATTAAATGTAGGTGATTCAGTCATGGTAAGAATTAGACCTGAACGACTTCCTTCAGGAACGTTCAAAAAGTTGCAATCTCGTAGTGCGGGACCATTCAAAGTCCTAAAGAAAATCAGTTCGAATGCGTATGTTGTAGATCTTCCTGAAGACTATGGGATTAGTGCGACATTTAATATTGAAGATTTAGTCCCATACAAGAAATCAACATTCATTCCTTCTGACCCTTTTGTTGATACATCCACTGTTGTTGATCACCCTGCTCTAGCACCTGCTAGTGAGCCTCCACCTCCACAGTTTCATGCACGCAGAGAACACATAGAACATATATTAGATGAGCAGGTTATATCTACCAGGAGAGGAAGCTACCAACGTTACCTTGTTCGGTGGAAAGGTCGACCCGAATCAGATGTGTCGTGGATTTCGCGAGCTGAGTTGCAGCGCCTTGACCCGGATCTTCTGGAGCAGTACGACAGCCGCCCCGATTTACACTCGACGGGGTCGAGTTTTTCTCACCCGGGAGGAGTTGATGGGGACATCAGCTAGGTCCCCATTTTATTTGCATATTTGCTTATTGTTATTTCTAGGTTTATTTGTGTTTAGGGATTTATTTGTGGTTTATTTTATTCTGGGCTTATTTTCATTTTAGGGCTTATTTGTGGGGAATTATTTTATGTAAGGGGTTTATTTTAATTGTTCTTATGGGGCCCTATTTAAAGGGAACTTGTAAGCTGATTAGGGTTTTTAATGCAGAATTAAAAGACTTCTTTTCCCCACGTTTCCTCTTCTTCTCTTCTCCTCCCTTCTCCTTCTTCTCTTCTTCTTCCTCCTTCCCTTCCCCTCTTCTCCTGCCTCCATTTAAGTTGGTCTGGCATCACCTGGTTTACTAGGGATCCTCCTTACAGGAAGGAGACTGCAGGTGGTGGAGTGCTCTACCTTGTTGGAGAGGGTGCGGAGCAGGCTAGAGGGTTAGAGAGCATCATCACTCTCTATGATGGGCAGATCGACGCTGATCAGGTCAGTTCTATGTTCTATGCCCATTTATCTGATGACACATACAGTCATGCCGAAGAGGATCCTAGAGGAGATTGAGAAGCTCATGAGGGGTTTCCTATGGGGCTCTCGTGGGGGGGTCATGGAGTACATCTGGTGGCCTGGAAGAGAGTATGCTTGCCTCTGCGTGAGGGTGGTTTGTGGTGTAGTCACTCCTGGCGCAGCGCGAGGCTCTTCTAGCACAGTGGGCAGTGCAGGTTGTTCTGGAGCCACATGGATTTTGGAGCCTAATCATGACAGGTAGATATGGTCGAAGCGGAGTTACTGTGCAGGCGGTCGGCAGCCATAGGGTTTCCTTTTTGTGGCGAGAGATCGTGAGGTACTTGCCGATGGCCTTGGCGCATTCTAGATGGTTGATCGGCGACGGATGAAGCATTGATGTGATAGAGGATCCGTGGGTGGATGCACTCCCATAGAGATTATGGCCGACGATGTTTAGTGGTGAGGGGGCAGAGGGGCTTCGGGTTTCTGACCTTCTCAGGCCGGGGACGACGGAGTGGGATGGTGACAGACTAGGCCAATCGTTTGGAGAGCATTTGGTAGAGCGGATTCGGGCGCTCCTCATTCCGGGATCTGCAGGCCCAGATGTCAGGATGTGGAGCACTACTTGCAGAGCGAGTGTCGGGGTCGGTGATGTGTCCCGAGCTATTCAGCGGATGTCAGCATCGGGCTTGGACTGTAGCTGGGTGTGGAGATTTGGGCTACATCAGAGGGTCGCTCTTTTTCTCTGGAAGGTGGCCTGGGAGCGTCTGCCGACGTGCTCAGTGTTGAGTAGACGAGGAGTGAGTCTTTCCCCCCTATGCCTGGATTGTGGGATGGACGAGTCAGTGGATCATGTGCTCTTCCAGTGCGACTGGGCGCGGGGTGCTTGAAGTCTGACTGGGATTCCGGAGGATGCTTGGAGCCAGAGGGATTGCTTTTTGGAGGTGGTTCGGCGATGGGCTGGTATCCCTCAGATGCGCAGCTTGGCTATTCGGGCGTCCTATACAGCTTACCAGGTATGGCTGGCCAAGAACGCTCGGATTTTTGGCAAGGGCAGGCCATCATCGCGGTTCGTGATGGAGCAGGTTCGAGCTCAGGCAGCAAAGATCATACATGTAGACCTAGCCCATAGACCTTTGACAGCTCGGGACATCTGGGGCCCCCATACTGCTTCGGCTGCTCCACATAGGGTATTCTTCACCTGTGAGCCACCACCTCCGAGTTTTCTCAAGGTCAATTTTGATGGCTCAATTTTGGATGGAGGTAGGAGAGGAGGGGCTGGATTCGTCATCAGGGAGTCGAGCTCTAGCGTGGTGGCAGCAGGGGGCTGTCAGATTTTTGACACCTCGGTCCCTGGGGCAGAGCTGCGGGCGGCTTGGATGGGTATGTGTTACGCGCGGCTAGTGCTTCAAGCGAGGTCAGTCTTTTTGGAGGGAGATTTGACTACTGTGATCAGCTGGGTCCGAAAGGACTCGAGCAGCTATGGGGGGCTTCACCCTTTACTTTGCGACATTTTTGAGATGGCGAGGGAGTGAGTCATATTCCGAGCCATGCATGTATATCGTGAGGCTAACAGAGCGGCCGACTGGGTGGCGGCATATGTTGCGAGCCACTCAGGAGGTACCCTATAGTATGGGGAGAGAGAGATGCTCGGAGCACTTTGGGACCTTTTATTTTCCGACTCTATTGGATGTATTCGTACTCGTATTGTATGAAATATCTGTTTTAGAAAAAAAAAAAAAAATTCATGACACTCAAAGAGGAGAGAGATCCTTTTCACAAAACAAGACACGTGCACCTCCTTTCGAAACCCACAATTAGTATTACCCAATACGAACAAGGGTGTATGGGTAATTTTCCCAGTGGACCTTTGTCCTCCCCTGCGTGGGCTCTCTGGACAGCTGTTTTGTGAAAGCAGCTTGGTTTGCTTTCGAGGATGAAAAGTTGAGTCTGCTAACTGGCATTTGAATAGTAGCGGCGTGGCCAAAACATGCGTCTCAAAACAGGCAGTCTAGCCTTTTCCAGGCAGTCCTTCCCCCACCCTCTCCACCTGCTGAAGTGGAGCAACCAGAAGAAAAGCAAGGGGAAAAAAAATTAACATAAAGACAAAAGAAAAGTAAGGGGAGACCAGTGAATAACTTTTCTCCCTTCAATGATCAAGTTCTGGAGTTGGGGCTCTCAAATGGCACTCTTGGCTGCTCTTAGATCAGGTTCTCTGAGGACTATGTGAAGATATCCTACATATATGTCCCTTGAGAAGTTACGGGCCTTAAACCAGTGCTGTCTCATTGTGAAAAGGTATACATACACTAATCCTTTGTTTATTAGATATAAATGCACAGTATCTTCTTCTAGGTTCGGTGCAAATCGCATACAGATATTTGAATTACGCTATATTCTATAGTTATTCTGTTCTAAGAGATCTGTCGAGGAGATTTATTGGGTTTTAAGCCATTCAGGCACCTATGCCTTTAGATTTGATGATAGGTAAACCGGCATCACCTTGTATTAGCTATTCTTGGTCAGTTCTGAACTCTGTTACAACTGTCCATGGGAAGGGAAAAAGGAATGCGCTATAGCTCTGTAGCCATGATTTCCAACTCGAGGCGATTTTTAGTTGGTATTGCACTGTCGATGTGTTGTAGGTGGCTGCAGGAAATATTATGATTCCTCATCCAGTTGGCATGATGCATGTTATGGTGTTAGTCTTTTAGTTGGCTAATCCAGAAAGAAATTGAAATGACTTTTATAAACATAATTATTATCGCTGTTTCCTTTTCCCTATATTTTATTTCTCTCTTTTCGGTTTGGTTTTGTGTGGGGAGTTAAATATTTTGGCGTTGCTTAGATTTCATTACTATTTGCATTTGATGTAAGTTTGACTACATGTCTTTATTAGGGTATGATTGTTTGCAAACAGTTTATGTTCTACTGTTCATGTTTCTGCAAGGAGATGTTCGAAGATTTTTTGAGTTTTGGTTGATAGTAACAACCACAACGTGTCTAAACTTCTCTTCTTTGGGTTTGATGGCAAACAAACATAATGGATTTCCTCCAATTAGTTGTGTGTGTCCATGATTTTTGTTGGATATTGTCTACTGAATCACCTTTGGATAGTGAACAAGAGATATGACTGTAAATATCTCATCGCAGTTTCTGAAGAAAGGCATTTAATCTGTGGATAAAGCCAGACTCTGCTTGTCTGAGACCTCTTTCTCGGCAAAAGCTCTCATAATGCTGCATTCAATATATCAATGCGTGTTATATCCTTCGTAATCTGTAAACTTTACGTATATCTCCCCAAAATCAAAACTTCAATTTTGTTATAGCCTTCCATATCATGTCCTTCACTCCTGAACAGATGGCAATCACAGAGTCTATGCGGTTTTTTCTTTTCCTCGCTGGGTATGGCATGAAGTTCTAATTAATTATGCACGATAATGTTATGAATTATGATATATCTTTCTTTTTTCTTCTCTTACTTTATTATTGAACTTTTTCATATATTTTTTGATGTTATTACTATTTTTCTTTGTTTTATGGTAGGATACTAGGATCTAATAAGTTACTTGTAATGCAAATAAGGTGGCATTCATGTTTGAAATTTCTCAGTACCTTGCCATGATTATGCAATGGAAAAAAGGAAGCGTTGGTTTGAACGCGTGAAGAGGTTCTTTAGCTCTGAGGCCAGATCAATACCGGAAAATGTAAGAGTTTACCCATCATTTTGTGGCTTTACAACACTTTAGATTGGGTGTCATGTTTGCCTCTGTTTCAGAGTGAGAGGAGGAGAAGATGGCTTTTTGGAAGGCTAAAATCCAAATGCTCACCTGCCCTTCCGGCTCCATCACCACAGAAGGAACCATCACTCAGAGAAGTAGAAGAAGAGCAGAGCAAGCATGCAGTGGCTGTTGCCATTGCAACTGCAGCAGCTGCCGAGGCTGCTGTTGCTGCTGCTCAGGCAGCTGCTGCGGTTGTCCGCCTCACAGGAACTCCATCATCTTATCATAGGAGCAGAGATATTGCAGCAATCAGAATTCAGACCGCCTTCCGTGGCTATCTTGTAAGCCCTGTGTTACTGTTTATTTGTTAAGCAAACTTTGTTACTGTTCATGAGATACCAGATATTCTATAGATTGCCATTTTCCTCTATCACAATGATCTCACCTATGGTGCAATATGCTCAGTGCATGCCAACACATACATACAATGAAAAATTCCATAAGCTTGCCAGTTCCGCTATGGTTTTCATGGACTTGAATGTCCCATGCAAGCCTATAGCTTGAAATCTTAGTAGAACATTCAGATCATTTGGTTTGTTAAATGTAAGTTTGCAGCACCAGGGTATAATATGACAGGGATTTCTTTACTCTCTTTCATACAGTTTTAAAGTTTCCCATGTTCTCTTATCCCGTGATGCAATTTTACCTTGGGATCAACCAAGTTGTTCTTTACTAAATCAATTCTTTCATGAGCTATTATTTCCCTCGACCATTATGCCACCTTATCAGTTGTACCATTTGCCTTTCAAGAATCTCTTGGGCTCTTTCGGCTGCATTTGACTTGTGGAATAAACCTAAATAACTTGTGGGTATTGGTTTATCATGCTACATTCAGTCACCTTAATATTGTACTGGCTTCGCTTTCCCACTTTTTCACTTTTGATCCCAACTTTTACCTTTTCTATTACTTTTTTCATCTCTATTCCTGCCATTATTACCCAGGTTGCAACCAAACAATTTTTTCCTGTGAACAAAGGATGAGCACCTCTATGGAGGAATAATGAGACAGAGGGCTATATAGCTACTCTCATTCCTTATTCCGCAACAAAAGCAGCCTATACTTAGTATTGCATTTATATTGTGTTAAAATTTGGCCATGTTTTAGCTATTCTGTAGAATATTTTATATTTATTATCTCCATGTTAACATTTTCAGAACTGTACCCAGACTGTTGAACATTTTTTCCAAGAGATGCTTTAATGTGATGTAATGGTATAAGGAGGTCAGTCAGTGTTGGACAGCAATAATGCTCTCGCGTGAACCAATAAATTATGCAAGTTCCAAGAAGCAATTCTTCTTGTATGTGAAATAATATAATACTAAAAAGAATATTCCAACTTTAACTACAAAACCAAGATTCTATTAACAAATTGACCCATATACGATTTTTTGTCACAGCTAAACTTGACTTTGAGTATGTTAATTTTACCATGATTTAGATTCTAGAGTTCTTAAAGCAATGTTGTCTTATCACAATTTTCTTTTTTTAAAATTATTTACCTTCTTATTGCAATGCACATCAAAGTTCTTTCTTTTCAAGTGACAGAAATAAAAATAAAGCTTACATGTAGGCTCCTTTCTAGTTCAAATGATAAATAAAAGAGTGACAAATATGATTTTATTGTTGGTCAAGTTGATATCATTCACATCATAGCGTTATTGGCTGAGGTCTTCCTAATAGCTTTTACTTAAACTTTTGCTTGGCTGAAGCAAAAATATTCTTTCAGATTATAAGCATCTTAATTGTCTTGACATCTTGCTGCAAAGATTCCAACTATATGACAGAGTTATACTGGTCAAAATAGCAGACAATTTCAGTTTTGTTTCAGATGGTATCAACTAGGAGAGTGATTGATACTGATCCATAATTGTATCTCAGCCTAGTTCGAAGCCCATGTTCTAATTAAAAGTTCTGAATAAAGTTTGCCTTTTTGGTGCTGGATCCGATATTGGTACCATGCTGGTACAGTATTGTTTTGCCCAGTACGGAGGTCGGTTTGTGCACCGAGATTTAGTACATCTTGCATAGCGAGTCTCGGTTTGGTACTGATATGATATTATCCGGTATGTGACAGTATACACTAGTACTGTGAAGCACTCTAGAAAGATTTACTTTTCTCCCTATCTTCCCTGAAGTTTATTACACTTATCCATACATACTTAAATCGTAGGTTTTTCATGCAGAACTTTTATGTGTCCACATGATATACCAACTTTTCTCAAATTATGCTTTTTCCTGCGTAGGCATCTTGGATGAGGATGGAAAACTTAATTCAGCACACCCTTTAGAGAAAGCCTTCGTTATTTACTGAATTTTCAAGAGTTTATTAGTATGACAGGCATTACATTTGTGTTTGGTTTGGGTACAAATTCCTTGTAGGCAAGGAGAGCTTTGCGAGCACTGAAGGGCCTGGTTAGGCTTCAAGCTCTTGTTCGTGGTCAATCAGTGAGGCGTCAGACAGCCATTGCTCTCAAAGGTTTGCAGTCTCTTATGAAGATTCAATCACTGGCCCGTGCTAGCAGAATGAGAATTGTCGAGGATAATCCGAATCGTGATGGCAGAGACCTTATCCATAGGAAAACAAAGGAAAAGGAGGATATAAAGACAATGGTAGGTTCCTAAATCTCACTGCTTACTGATTTTGTTACCTCATCCCCTATTACTTCATGTTCAACGCTATCAAGTAATTGATTCAAAATATTTTGTTTAATATTCTATTCAACATATAATTTAAATTATAATTTAGAAAGTCACAAACTACAAACTCATAGTCAATTAAAGAATTAAAATTCTGCTACAAAATTGCCGAGCTTGCTAGCGTGAACTTCAAGTCTTGACCATCCTTCGTTCCTAGTGATCCTATTCATTTAGAAAAAGAAAAACAAAATAAAGAGATGTGAGCTACCTAGCTCAGTAAGTAAGACTTACACTACTTGATGGGATCAATCATAAGTTTTTCTATGATAATGCATGCATTATTTAAAAAAATAACAGATATTACAAAAATAAAGCATTTCATGGTACAATGTGATAAAGCTACTCATAAAGCAAATTATGCATGAACAGATCATCCATATTTCATAAATATTGTTCTAAATTTATATTGCAAATAAATACTTAATTCATTTTTTTTGCCATTTAGCTATATCATAATTTAAAGCATTGCTCACATATATTCGTACTAGGGTCACTTGTACTCGAGATTGGGGCATGTTTCGTAATTGATAATGTATCATGCTTCGTATGCCAACTTTAAATCTGTTGACAGGGTCGTGTTTTGTATGGATGCTAGCTTCGTCTTCCCCAATTCTAGGGGCTTATATATAGCTATCTGAGAGCCTTTAAAATATTTAATATTTTTCTTAGCACAAAGTAGATGAAAACACACTAAATGACATGATAGATTTGCGCTTCATAAATATGTCATTTTTATTAAAAATATTTATGGAACTACTTTTCATAATAAAGTATGATTTCTATATCACATATACTGATCCTTCATTTTAAAAAAAATATGGTATTATAAATAGCAAATCAAATGCATGAAAAATATTATAGTTTGAAAATTTATAAGGAGTGTAAGGTTTACTTACTTTTCTACTTTAAACCTTCAAAGTTTGCTAGATGAATCTACTAAACCTATTTAAAATATTAAAAATAAAATTAATTCCTATTTGATGATTTTAATAGTATTAAAATAACATGAAAAGGGAACAGTTGGCCAGTACAACAATTGACTGCTCTAGATGGGTTAGGTCTAAGCAATTCGATCAATAAATCATGAAGCCATAGTAGTTCAGGGCCTCTTTATGGGGGTCAACTTGGATCCATAGGAAAGAAAGACCGGATCCATCATTGGGGTCCATAGGTCTACTTAGAGAGAGAAAAAGGAAGAAAAGAGAGAAACAAGAAAGGGAGAGTTTTTATCTATCCTAGAAGAAAAGGAGGTTGTGATCGTTGGGAATTGTGCTAGGGGGCATAGCCGGCGGCCGGTGGATAACCAATGGCGGTGGTGGACCGACGAGAAATCATGGAAAAAGGGGTTGAAAAAATAGAGGATAGGGGGTTTCTCCATTTTTTGGTTGTTGGCCAATCACCAACAGTCATAGCTCCACCGGAAAGGTTGTAGGGAGGTTGGAGGACTCGACCAGGGGTCTGGCATCAAGAGGCAGTAGCATCAGTGGCTTGAAAAATGAAGAAAAAGGTAAAATGGGGGCAATTAACAAGAGAATTTGTTGGTCGATTTTCAACCGATTTCTTGGACGATGATGGTGGTTTAAGGCCGTGGGAAGAAAAGAAAACAAAGGAAAGGAAGGATGGTGTTTACCTTAGCTCCGATAATGTTCCCTAGCCTAGATTTCCAGTGTTCACAATGGAAGGAACCCGACAAAACAAGGAGAAAGAAGAGAGGAGGCATGATGCTTGTAATGGAGGTTACAAAGGGGTGGGGAGGTGTTTTTATAGAGGAATTCTAAGGCTTCGGCGGCCCTAGGTCTCCAACTTCGAGTCAGAGTTGTTAGGGGAGAAGGAAGAAAGAAAGACTCCCGATGGAAGTCTCCGCCCATCACGTGCGAGGCACACTTAGCTTTGGCTGGGTCAAGCCAAAGCTTGGTAGGGGTGGTCAAGCAGATCGGGCCCTGACCAGGCCATTACATTCTACCTCTGTAAAAAGAGTTTCATCCTCGAAACTTACCCTAACTTCACTCTCAAACAAATGAAGGTACTTAGTCTTCATCTAATTATCCACCAAACATCTGCTGTGCAACTGTGATTTAAACCAAACTCTTCTATACTCGTTCTATGCCCCTACAAATCATAAACCTAAGCTTAATTTTCTACCTATGATCAAACCTAGGCTTTGATACCTAAAATATTATGCCCTAAATTTAGGACATAACATGGTTGGATTAGGCCGGGCTTGAACTTGGTTGGGACCCCTGAGATTGTGCAGCTATTGGCCTAGGTGATCGATAGTGATCTTGGCCGAGATCTGTGTGGATTGATCTTCTTCCTCTTCTCTTCTTCCTTATGTCAGCTGGCCGTCATTGTTGACAATGCCTAGGTTGCGCCGCCATCAATTGGTGGGGGTGGGCGGCCTGGGCCACTATGGCTGCCACCCCTTCGACCTGCAGGGGGATGGGGGATGGGAAGGGGAAGATGAACTTCCCCGTTCATATAGAGAGAAGACAGAGAGAGGTTTCTCTCTTTTTCTCTCTCTTCTCTTCCTTCTCCCATTTCTCTTTCCTCTCTCTATTTCTCTCTAGTTTTTCTCTCTCATAGTTTTTTTTGTTTCTTTTTAGTTGAGCTAAGTAAGTGATGAAGGGACTCGGGGGATCTAGTGATGGACCCCTGGTGGACGTTGGTAGGCAGTCTAGGTTACTAGTCCATGCATGTTTTTCTTCTGATATTCGAGTTTGATTCTATAAGGGGAAAGTCTTCTACGCGAAAAGATTTTAATCGGTGTACTTTACACCCTAGCTCGTAGATCGTGAAGTGGGTCGTGATTATTGTATTTAGTTAGTCTTTGGTAAAGGTAAGAATCTCTGTACTTGGTTACAATTATAAATATATATACATGTTATTGATTTGTACTTTTGGATTTGCATCGGAAGTTTTCCATCGATAAATTTGGTTTGGCATATAATGGTATGATTTATATAATTTCTAGTACGAATATACTCATATGGATATTATATGTATGAGTTATTGAAAGCATGGTTATATGAACAATAATACCTGGAACTTGAGAGAAATACACTCTGTAAGTAAAAATTGATTTGACAAGAGTAATATGTAAATCAGGCGATTAAGATATAGTTCAGACTAACCTTGTTATGGGATAGCCTCCACGGGCTTACGCGTGGGATAGAGTTTATGGGCTTGCTAGTTATCTCTTTTATTTTGTTGATACCGATGGACATTTAAAACTTTGTAATTGAACTAGTTGATTATTTAATGTTAGTGGTTTATTGAATTAATTTGATTATTATTGGTTATATGTGGATATTGCTTGTCTTAGGCTTTACATGATCTCTATGGCTTTGCTTTAGGGATTATGTGGCCCTGTCACGTGGTTGACCCGGGTAATGGGTTTAGGGCGTGACAGAAACTCCCAACCTTTGATCATGCTAGACTCTGAGAGTCCAAGGAGATCCAACCACTGGCCGGATAAAGCTGGAATCTCATCCTATTTAGAGTCCTTTCCTTCTCTACCTCCCCTGATCGATTGTGATCGACCATGATTGATTGCTAATGGGCTTGGCCTCTTCAGGCCAGCCCATTAGCCCAAAATAGTGGACTACTACATCTGCAATTTATCTCTATTATTGAAATACAGAAAAAAAATACTCAGGAGGTCCACACAATATTGCTGTGGCCCAGGTGCATGATGTACCAACCTCTGGTACTTTGGTTAATTTTCTTCATTATAGAAATTTTTCAGCATCTTCTTTTACATCCAATAACAAGCAGTATATGTTGTTAAACCATTTAATTTTCCTGTTTCACCCAGTGTTATATGACCAGTTTATCTTATCTTTCCAAGAGTGCGAGTGGCTTGTGATCGTCTGAAAAATTAGAAGGCTACAACATTGCATGATTTGCCATAAATTTATCTCCTATTGTAAACTTTACCCGGACCAGTATAAGTTACTATTATAAAATTTACACATTTATTTGTGTTATTGCTTGGGCAGCTTCAAGAAAGCAATGAGAGAAGGTGGGATGGAAGCATATTATCGAAGGACGAGATTGATGCCATACTGAAAACCAGGCGAGAGGCCGCACTAAAGCGGGAGAGAGCAATGGAATATGCATCAGTCCATCAGGTAGGGCTTCTGGTGATCACATTACTCTCTTCTTTACCGCTCGCCCTAAGAGGGGTGTTTCAACGAGTATAGTTCTCATTTTGATTAGTAAGCATCCATGTCTTACTTGCCACCATGCTTCTGATCTTTTTCTTTCATCAGGAGAAGAGAAACGCAAGAAGGGCAACAACTCCATCATCTAAAGAACTAGACTTTGATGATCTGAACCATAGATGGAGCTGGCTAGAGCAATGGGTTGGCTCACAGCCATTGGATAAGGACATTCCTGTGGTTCATCCGAGTCCAAGTCCAGAGGAAAAACTCCATCAGGACATTCATGTTTCAAATTCACAAATCTGTTTGGATTCTGACAACAAAGATGAGGCAGAAGAAACTCAACTCAGATATTTTGGCAGGAGATCATTTAACCGGTCAAGACGAACTTCCACAAGGGATGACGATTCCTTCTGGCCATCCCCTTCATTTCCAAACTACATGGCATCAACAGCATCAACTAAGGCAAGGTTTAGATCATTGAGCACACCAAAACAGCGGGTGGGAACTGACATTTGTTCTGATCAGTATTCCCCCTATACGAATAGATTCCTCTCACCATTCCCTTCCATCATCGGTGATGCAAGCCCCAGCAAGACCAGCAAACCTTCAGTATTTAATCAGAGATCACCAAACTTGAAAGGTCAGACAAGTCCCAATAAAGTTCACAGGTCCTCTAACTACCTTGGCTTTGACTCTGAATGCTCCTTGCTGGATTGGGATCGAGGTGATGCCTTTAGGTGAACTTCTTGTGAGAGTGCAGCATATAAGAAGCTTTCAGTTTTTCTTCTCGTAATGCAGTTTGGGATTTTATATTAGAGGAGTGGATCAGAATTCTCTCTTGAAAGTTTCTTTATAGTTTTGCATGGGTGTGGTTTGAGATTGCATCTATATAGACTGCGACCAAGGTTTGCAGTGATGCTCATAGCAGTGGATAATGTTGACAATGTATCCTAGAATAAAAATGTCTTAAATTTGAATTGTTTAACTATGTTACTGGATACCTATTCCTTTACCCTTCTGTGAAAAAGAAATTTTTTCATCATTGGCCAAAGTCACCAATTGGTTGTTAGATGTTTTACCTTATGTATTCCCTGCGTAAACTTGCTTGCTATCATGTATCTATGATCTTTGAAACAGAAATCCTCTAGTAGGAAGGTAGCATTATGAAGCAAAAGGTGAATGGCTTTGGTTTAATGCATGACTCCTTTAACAGTAGCAACAAGGGAGGATTACCTAGCTAATCAGGTGGTACACTAGCAATGGGGAATATAAGCTTCTGACCTTCAATACTTTTTATTGAAGATAAAACACTCAATATGGTAGGCTTTGGTCGAAGAGGACCACCTTGGTCATTGTAAACTTTGTCTAGCTAAGTTTGAGGGATTCGGATTTTTGGTTAGTCTAAGACTTCGATGAGGCCAATCCTTTATTTTCTTGGTTTTAGGTCTTCTTCTTGGAACAATTTAAAGTTTTAAATATTCTCAACCTATGCCTAGCCCCTTGTCGTTACTCTTTGTAATGCCCAGTCTAAGATTTCAAAAATGGAATAATGACTTGAGTTTCGCAAAAGTGGTAAAGGTACCACTCTGTCAAGACCGGGTTGCAAAATTTTGAGTAGAAAGATACTTCAAAAAAATCCTACACATGACAAAAGTTTTAATGTTGGTTGGCCATCGGTTGATCATGGTATTTGTTATTGGATTTATAAAATAATATGGAGATTTAAAAATGGTTTGTTGTCTATTACCTTATGAAGTGGAATATATATATACAACAATTGAACAGAGGAGATCCTATCATTCATGCAGAATCTAAAGGTTAAAAATGGTAAAAAATACAAAAAAAAGAAATATTGTGATATGTATAGGATGAATTTGGATAGGTCTTTCATGCAGATGAATTTTGCCATGTATTTTTAACTATCTTTGATTTTCCCATGTGCTTGGCATGCCAATGAATTGGACAGATCTTTGGTACAAAAAGTTTTTGCCATGTGCCTTTGACTGTCCTTGATTTTTTCATGTGCTTTGTGTTCCAATGAATCTGGAAAGATCTTCAGTACAGAGGAATTCTACTATGTGCCTTAAACTTCCTTGATTTTCTTTAACACTTCCCCTCAAGTTGGTGCAGGGATGATGCCCAACTTGCTAACAAGGTGACTAAATTGATCGCAACCAAAGCTTTCTAGTTGACTTGCAGATGGTATATACTTTGTTTGAAGAACCCCTTACGAAATTTTTTCATGGACCAAGTGTCATTCTATTTCAATGTATTTGGTTCTTTCATGAAAAGCAGGATTGTAGCAATGTCTAAAGCCACTTGATTATCACAATATAAAGTGGATGGTGGACGACGATCAACTTTCAAATCATTCAACAAGTAGCATAACCAAGTTAGCACACATGTAGTAGCCTCCATGGAATAGTATTCAGCCTTAGTAGAGGATTATGAAACTACATGTTACTTCTTTGTTTTCCATGAGACTGGACTGTCATCCAAAAAAATACGATAGTTTGATGTTGAGCATCAAGTTGTAGGGAAGCTTTCCCATCAAAGTCACAATAAGCTGAACGATGGAGAGGAATTTGAGAAGAAAGTAGAATGCCTTGACTAGGAGTGCCTTTTAAATAGCACAAGATATGCCAAGCAGCATTCATATGAGGTTTTCTTAGCTGGCTCATGAATTGGCTGAGGATATTGACTAAATAGATGATATTGGGACATGTGACAGTAGATAAATGAGTCATTCGACAAGCCTATGATAGGATGAAGGGTCAGAAAGTAAAGGTGCATTCCAGTTGTTGAACTTCAAATGTTGTTCCATTGGACAATCAGAAATTTTTGCACCTAAATAACCAGCATCATCAAGTATGTCTAGAGTATGTTCCCATTGACTCAAGAAAATACCTTTGCATGATCGAGCCACCTCAATGCGAAGGAAAAACTTAAGATGTCCATGATATTTGACATGGAATTTGAAGCTTAAGAAAGACTTGACATGATCAATCATAATAGAGTCATTGTCGGTGATGATGATATTAATGTATATAAGATGTTGACCCAAAAGATTGATTTTGATGATATAAAATAATTGAGTATGTTACTAATGCTTATTTCTTTTGGAGTAGTTTAATTTTTTGTTCGAGGAAGCTTTAGAAGTTTGAATAGTTAGAGGAGCATGGAGAAGCTCAAAAGATCAAAACTTTGAAGTTGGAGAGGAGTTTGAAGCTATTTGGAGGCTTCTACACCATAGGAGCTAACTCAAGCATGAAAAGAGATGATCCTTGGATTCCCACAAGTCAACATAGAGCACTTAAATTTTTTTGAGCATCAGGAGTTGACCCCAAGTGCATAGGAGTTAACCACTGAACCTTAAAAATCGAATCTAGCACTTCGGAGCTGATTGGCACAGGCTAGGAGTCTACCCTAGATTGTAGGAGTCAACTCCTAAAGAGCCACAGGTCAAAAACAAAAGAGCCTCATTTTTTGGCCTTTCATGAGTTAACCCCAAGATGCAAGAGTCGACCCTTGAAATTCAGAAGTCGACCTCTGGAAAGCCAAAGGCAGAAAATAGAGTTTTTCTAGCCTTTTAAGAGTTGACCTTTGAGGACTAGGAGTCGACTATAAGGACCAGGAATCAACCCCTAAAGACCTAGGGCTCGTTTGGTTCGCGGGAAGCATTTTCCCTCCTAGGAATATGATTCCTGGGAAACAAATTTCTAGGAAGAGGATGCCCAGGAAAGTATTTTTGGCATGTTTGGTTGATCATGGGAAAGTGACAAATTTCCAAAGTGCTTATGTTTGGTTGGCCATCCACTTTCCTGGAAAAGTTATGTATAATTCTTATTATGCCCTTAATAAAAATTAAGTCTTTAATGCCTCTTTAATGCCGAAGGGCCCTTTTGGGAAAAAATAAAAATAAAGTGATTCTCACCTCATGGAAAAGTAAATTTCCCATGTTTTTCATGGAAAAGACTTTTCCATGAAATGTGGGAATCATATTCCCATGGGAATACAACTTTCTCATGTCTTTCCTTTAAAAACTCCAACCAAAAAAGAGGCATCTCATTACTTTCCCGTTGACCACACTTTTCCCCCTTCTTTTTCCGCGAACCAAACGAGCCCCTAAGGTTGACACCTTAGTTATGACAACTCTATAATGGCTAGTTTTTCAATACGAACAAACTATATTAAATGCTTTCCAACCACTCTCCAATGGCCTTCAATGGTCAAAAACCATTCTCCAACACCTCTAGTTGATATCAAAGGCTTCACAGATTTACGCCGTATATCAACAGATTATGGTTTCGAGGGTCATCCATTACGAAAAGACTTTCCTCTGAGTGGATATGTGGAAGTACGCTATGATGATCCAGAGAAACGTGTGGTTTCTGAACCCATAATCAAGATAATAAAAGCACATGGAAAGGAGATTGAAGAGATTAAGCATATTGAAAGAGAAAAAAAGCCACATATATTGAAGAGCATTCAATGCAAGCACAACCACCACTTCAAGAGCATTAAGCGAAGATTTTCACTTGAAGTGCAAAACAAAAAGAGCTTCCCTCAAGCAAATTAAAAAGTGCTATATTGGTTTTATTTCAGCTCATTAAGGAGTATTTATTGTATTCATTGTTCTTTCATTATCTCTCTTTGTATTTATGGGTAACAAGTTTCAAGCGTATTGAAACTTAGGATAGGTTGATTAGTACCTTGGAATGGAGTATAGAGGATTTGCTCATGCCCGAAAAATGAGTGAGTACATGGGTTAAGCTAGGATTCCTAGTCAGTAATATACGACAGTTGTAATCATTTGAGAATGATTAGTGGATTAAAAATTTCTAAGGAGGGAGCCTGGGGGAGTGGATGTAAGTGCTGGGTTTGACATTGAACTACTATAAATTCTTTTTCTTTATGTTTGTGATGTTCTGATTGTTTTCTTTATTGATTTTATTTTTTTGTATATTTACTGTGCACTCTTGTCTTAAGCCTCTCATGTACACTTTCAGAAGTTAGTTTTACACTACACATACTTAGAAATTTTTTTGAGAAATCTAATTCACTCCTCTCTTGGGTTGCTTCACTAGGTAAATCAAGATAAAAATATGGCTAACTCTATGATGCTTCATAAACAATGAGAAATCAACTCTAGATCGTGTGTAATACCCAGAAAAAAAAAAATTGATGGGCTGGCCCGAAAAGACCGGGCCCATTCCCTTTTTACGATCGTGCCCTAGGCACGATCGTGGAAGAGGAGGAACATAGCGGGGGCGGCGGCATGAGAGGAGGCCGGTCGTCGGGGGAGCTTGACCGCTGGAGAAGAGGGCAATCGTGAGGGAAGGCGGCGGATTTCGCAAGCCGGCGGGTCAAGGAGGAGGATCCCCACCAAATGCACGAAGAGGCCTCGGATCCGTGGGTTTACTCACGGATTTCTCCACCGATCTCTCGCCGGAAGGGCCGCCGGAGCATCCCGCCGGACCGAGGTAAGCCCTTGTGCTTCATTGATTGGTTTTTGGGTGGTGTTGGTGGAGTTTTGGCCGGTGAAGCCATCGAAGAGGGATCCGAAACAGGGTACCCCTATTTCGGCCCCTTTCTTTCGGATTTCGCCGTCGGCGGCCGCCGGTTGGCCGGGATCCATGGCATCTGGGGGGTTGGACGGGACTGTGTTGGTTTGTGAGAGATTTTTAGGGCTTTGTTGTGGATGGGGGTTGCTGGACCGAGGGCTTCTCCTCGTGGCTTCATCTCCCTCTCCGCTTCCTCTCGCGTCGGTGGGCCGCCGGCCGGCGACGGCGGTGAGATCGGGACCACTGTGGCTGCCGTCGGGTGGGGGAAGCAGAACCACCGTGATGATGGCCATCCATTGATGATGGAGGAGGGGGGAAGGGAGGAAAGCATACCGGCTCTTGGGGGAAGAAGAAGAAGAAGAAGAAGAAGATATCTCTTCTTCCCTCCTTCTCTTGGCCAGCGATGATATGGCGATGGCTCGGCCAGTGGTTTTGTCGAGTTGGGGAAGGAGAGGGCACAGCCACCATGGTTGTTGCCCTTGGATCAAAAAAAAAAAGATTTGAGGGAGGGAGATGTATTTCCAACCATGAAGAGAGAGGGATCATCCCTTTCTTTTGGTCTCTTCACCGGTACCGGCCATCATCGCCGGCGTGGCAGCAGCCACGGCTGGCGACGACATAGGCCGGTGGTACAAGGGTGAGAGTCAGGCCACCCCGACTGCCCTAGATCTGGAAGGATTGAGATGTTTGGGGACCTGGTGATGGACCCCATAATAGATGTGAATTATGGTTTAGAATATTTAAATATTAAATAATTTAGTTTGTGATTGGTAACTGATGTTGTAGGGGAGGAGTCAACAGAGCCAGGAGGTTTTGATCAGGGGACTCAGCATCCCAGCTCGTAGGTTGTGATCCGGATCCGTATTTGAGTCAGTCCACAAATTTCTGTAAGAATTCCTACATCTGAGCACTTTATTTATGCATATATTGGATTTATCGTTGGATATATTTTATCAGTATGTTGCTATTTATTTTTGAGCTTGTATGACACTATGAGGTGTGCATTTTGTTTATTATGAAAGTATTGGAATAATTAAATTGGGAAGGAATAACATATTTTTGAGAAATTATGAAAATATGTGACATGATTGAAATGTGATTAAACATGTAAAACTAGACATGTAAAATGGGTTGGACTAACCTTGTCGTGGGATAGCCTCTACGAGCTTATGCGTAGGATAGCCTCCACGGGCTTACGCGTGGAATAGCCTCTACGAGCTTATGCGTAGGATAGCCTACACGGGCTTACGCGTGGGATAGCTACCACGAGCTTATGCGTGGGATTTGTGCAATCTTGGATTGGGTCATGAACTTGGTTAGTCCAAAGCCAGAAGTGAAAAGTCTGAAAACTTGAGAATCATAGTAATACGGGAATGAATCACATAATGTGAAAAAGGATTTGTTTATATGTACTGATTTTATACACTTGTTGTTTGTTGAGCTTTTGAAAAGATGAAATGACATTTATTTGATGTTTTAATTATTTTATTATTATTATTGTGTGTGGCTGTTGGGATTCTTACTGGGCTGGAAAAGCTCATACTACACTTACATTTTTTTTCAGAGGCACTGGATTTGTAGGATATGTCGGGTGGGACAAGAAGTGAGATCGATCTGGAGTCAGACTGCTAGATAGTTAGAAGCAGCTTATCTTTTATTTATGAATATTTGAAGATCTTGTAATTGAACCGATTGTTTATTTGGACATTTCGGATTTGTCAATTTGAATTAATTAATTAGTTGTGGATTTATTGAATTGTTGTTTATCTTAGGCCTTGCATGATCTTTAGGGCACTGCTCTAGAGCTCATGCGGCCGGTCACGTACCGGACCCGGGTGATTGGTTCGGGGCGTGACAGAGTGGTATTAGAGCTTCAGGTTAAGGTATCCTAGGGTTTAGGTTCAGATGAGTGTGAGTGGGGAATTATGATAGGAAAACTATCAAAACCTTGGTTTATAATTACCTGAGATTGTAACAGGAATGATATTGGAATCTGAGCATATGTTTAAAATCACTAGGGACTGTTGCAGAAATATATCATAGCTTAAGGTTATGATCACTTGGGATATGACAATTAAATTTCGTGCTTAAGGTGTAAGATCACTGGGCATTGTGATAAAATGTATGCATCGGATTTGGTTTTCGATGAGTGTGGAAGAAAAGTATAAATTGTCTTTGATCATGATAAGAGAGGTTTGACCTAAGATAAGTGTAGGAAGGTCAGCAATGGCATATCGATCGTACCATGTTCAGATATTATTTAAATGACTTGAAAATTCAAACTTGAAATGGGTTTTGATGTGATTGTACTTTTGATTTTGCTACTAATTATTAGAGTGGGATTTGTACGTTGATTTAGTATTGGAGTGAGCTAAGAAGATTTCATAATATTGAAAAGAATATTTTTCGAGGTTAAATCTGTATGTGGATTATATTTGGAATTGACATGTTTGAATATTGTAAATTTACGTATTTCTATTAGTGGATTAAATTCTTAAGGCCATATAGTATGCAAGTTGGTGGAGTATTCTAATTATATGAATTTGTATATTTGGATTGGGCTCCTGAATTTTTCTTATAATTGTTGGAGATTATTGGATGTGTTAACTTGAACTCAAGTCTAGGTTTCTGATCTAACCAGAAATTTTTGTCATTGTAAAATACAATATTGAGTAGAGATTTCAATTTTGAGATGCTTATGTGAGTTATTATGTGTAGCATTGATCATAGACATCAAGGATTTTGGTGAAGAAGGATTTGGAGGTGGATAGAGTTAATTCCTACTCATAGTGATATTGGCTCAACAGTTCTAACCCATTGAGTTTGAAGTAAATTCTGTTGGAAGGAAAATCAATATAGATTTTCTAATTAAATTGCTAAGGAAATACAAGAATTATCCCTTTTAAATTAAACTTAGATATTTTGGATTCTAAGAAGGTTGTGGAGATCACGTAGTGACCTTAAACTTGACTAAAGGATTGGGGGTTAGTTATGGTAAGTATACTCTATATAAATCGAGGACAAAAAGATCTAGAGATTTTGCTATAGTTCTACTTGAAAATTTAAAATTTGGATTTTCTTAGTCTCGGTGCAAAGTGATGCTTTGGTCAGAAATCATTTTGTGACTTTAAAGAATTTGATGAGTTAGATCAGAGTGCGCAGCGGAAGTGTAGTGGTTTGAGTTATTTTGAAACCGATTTAAAAAAAAATAAAATAAATAATAATAATAATACCTTGATCTGAAAGGTATTATTATAGAAGACTTGAGTTAGTTTTCTTGTAGAGGGGAATATCGTTGATTTTTTTGCCTACTGGAAGTAGTTATTAGCTCAGTTTTCTTGTAGAGGGGAATATCGTTGATTTTTTTGCCTACTGGAAGTAGTTATGAGCTCTCCTATTTTTGATAATTCTAAGAAGAATTTTGGGGCATCTCAAATTTAGCGTTAACGGATTGATAGCTCTGTGATTAAGCTTGGGCCTGGAATGATTTAACATAGTTCTTCAACTTCTAGCTCTAACATTGTTAATATACCTATTTGAACAGGTTTGCGGTTTTCCTAGGATAAAGATTGATCATTTAATCACAGGCAAAGTTAAGAAAAGAAAAATGATTATAGAATATTAAGAGCATTTGATACTAAAGATTTCTCCTATTTCTGTCAAGCCAATTATGATCTCTGTGTAGAATCAAGAGAAATTAATCTCTTGGGATATAGTTATGGCATTTTAATCCAAGGTTGGAAGTTTGAAATTCTTTTGAAGGAGATCAAAAGAACTTACTACGTGTGGTAAATAGAAAGGATCAAGTTTTGAGATGCTATGATTTTTGTATGTCAAAATCTTGTGAGTAGGTACTCCAAGAGGGAGACTATTTGAGATCTCAGGGATGATATGATGGATGTATATTTTTTAAAGTTTGAGGCTTCAAGTAAGTTAATTTCAAGGATGAAATTTTTTTAAGGGGGAGAGTATGTAATACCCAGAAGAAAAAAATGATGGGCTGGCCCGAAAAGACCGAGCCCATTCCCTTTTTACGATTGTGCCCTAGGCACAATCATGGAAGAGGAGGAACATAGCGGGGGCGGCAGCATGAGAGGAGGCCGGTCGTCGGGGGAGCTTGACCGCCGGAGAAGAGGGCGATCGTGGGGGAAGGCAGCGGATTTCGCAAGCCGGCTGGTCAAGGAGGAGGATACCCACCAAACGCACGAAGAGGCCTCGGATCCGTGGGTTTACTCACGGATTTTTCCACCAATTTCTCGCCGGAAGGGCCGCCGGAGCATCCCGCCGGACCGAGGTAATCCCTTGTGCTTCATTGATTGGTTTTTGGGTGGTGTTGGTGGAGTTTTGGCCAGTGAAGCCGTCGGAGAGGGATCCGAAACAGGATACCCCTGTTTCGGCCCCTTTCTTTCGGATTTCGCTGCCGCCGGCCGCCGGTTGGCCGGGATCCATGGCATATGGGGGGGTTGGACGGGACTGTGTTGGTTTGTGAGAGATTTTTAGGGCTTTGTTGTGGATGGGGGTTGTTGGACCGAGGGCTTCTCCTCATGGCTTCATCTCCCTCTCCGCTTTCTCTCACGTCGGTGGGCCGCCGGCCGGCGACGGCGGTGAGATCGGGACCACTGTGGCTGCCGTCGGGTGGGGGAAGCAGAACCACCGTGATGATGGAGGAGGGGGGAAGGGAGGAAAGCATACCGGCTCTTGGGGGAAGAAGAAGAAGAAGAAGAAGAAGAAGAAGAAGATATCTCTTCTTCCCTCCTTCTCTTGGCCGGCGATGATATGGCGATGGCTCGGCCAGTGGTGTTGTTGGGTTGGGGAAGGAGAGGGCACAGCCACCATGATTGTTGCCCTTGGATCAAAAAAAAAGGATTTGAGGGAGGGAGATGTATTCCCAACCATGAAGAGAGAGGGATCATCCCTTTCTTTTGGCCTTTTCATCGGGATCGGCCATCATCGCCGGTGTGGTAGCGGCCACAGCTGGCGACGACATAGGCCGGTGGTACAAGGGTGGGAGTCAGACCACCCTGACTGCCCTAGATCTGGAAGGATTGAGATGTTTGGGGACCTGGTGTTGGACCCCATAATAGATGTGAATTATGGTTTAGAATATTTAAATATTAAAAAATTTAGTTTGTGATTGGTAACTGATGTTGTAGGAGAGGAGTCAGCAGAGCCAGGAGGTTTTGATCAGGGGACTCAGCACCCCAGCTCGTAGGTTGTGATCCGGATCCGTATTTGAGTCAGTCCACAAATTTCTGTAAGAATCCCTACATCTGAGCACTTTATTTATGCATATATTGGATTTATCGTTGGATATATTTTATCAGCATGTTGCTATTTGTTTTTGAGCTTGTATGACACTATGAGGTGTGCATTTTGTTTATTATGAAAGTATTGGAATAATTAAATTGGGAATGAATAACATATTTTGAGAAATTATGAAAATATGTGACATGATTGAAATGTGATTAAACATGTAAAACTAGACATGTAAAATGGGTTGGACTAACCTTGTCGTGGGATAGCCTCTACGAGCTTATGCGTAGGATAGCCTCCATGGGTTTACGCGTGGGATAGCCTCTACGAGCTTATGCGTAGGATAGCCTCCACGGGCTTACGCATGGGATAGCTGCCACGAGCTTATGTGTGGGATTTGTGCAGTCTTGGACTGGGTCATGAACTTGGTTAGTCCAAAGCCAGAAGTGAAAAGTCTGAAAACTTGAGATCAGAGTAATACGGGAATGGATCACATAATGTGAAAAAGGATTTGTGTATATGTACTGATTTTATACACTTGTTATTGTTGAGCTTTTGAGAAGATGAAATGACATTTATTTGATGTTTTGATTATTTTATTATTATTATTGTGTGTGGCTGTTGGGATTCTTACTGGGCTGGAAAAGCTCATACTATACTTACATTTTTTTTCAGAGGCACTGGATTTGTAGGATATGTCGGGTGGGACAAAAAGTGAGATCGATATGGAGTCAGACTGCTAGATAGTTGGAAGCAGCTTATCTTTTATTTATGAACATTTGAAGATCTTGTAATTGAACCGATTGTTTATTTGGACATTTCAGATTTGTCAATTTGAATTAATTAATTAGTTGTGGATTTATTGAATTGTTGTTTATCTTAGGCCTTGCATGATCTTTAGGGCAATGCTCTAGGGCTTCATGCGGCCGGTCACGTACCGGACCCGGGTGATGGGTTCGGGGCGTGACATCGTGTAACACCAGCTTCAAAGAGAGTGGTTGAAACTTCACAAACCAATTCCGTGGTGCTTGCTTCAAACTATAAAGAGCTTTATAGAGCTTACAAAACATGATTCTACCCCTTATTGAAAAACTATAAAGAACTTTCTCATGTAGGTTGCCATGTAAGAAAGAATTATTCACATATCGTTGATGTAACGGCCATCCATTGTTAGTAGGTACCGCTAAAAGGCACCTCACTGCGATTAACCTTGGTAAACTAGTGCAAAAAATTCATGGTAGTCCAACCCCTCTTGCTGAGTGTATCATGCCTTGTACATCTTAATGGAACCATCGGCATGGTATTTGATTTTGTAAACCCATTTGTAGCCTATGGATTTCTTTTTTGGTGGAAGAGAAGTGACAGTCGAAGTGTTGTTCTCTTCTAAGGCCATGAATTTTTATTGCCATGGCATCTCTCTAATGTGAATGCTTCATTGCCTGGATGAAAACGAAAGTTCTAGGTTCAGAATTAGAAGATAAACCTGTACAAAAGCAATGAGAGGCTTAAAAAAATTCTGAGATTTAAGGTACTGAGATATAGGATATATAGTACTTTTTGAGATCACACTCGAAGAAGCCGATAGAGAGTGGCAGTGAGCAATAATTAATGGAGCCCTCTTAATCTTTTAGCCCAACATAGGGTCGAATGTTGTCCAGAGGAGCAATGAGGGACAATGGGAGCATAAGAATTTCCTGTAAGGAATCATGGGATCATGATTGTGTTCATTGGGATCCTCATTAGTACTAGGAGTTGGTATAGATTCTAGAGAAGTATCAAATAAATATGGGGGTGATATCTTATGTGTCAGCTCATGAATTGATAATGGAATACCAGAATGGTTGGAGGACTAACAAGTAATTCATGAAAAGGAAACATATATTCATGAACTTGACGTCTCGGCTGGTAAAAGTGGTGTGGTTATCAAGGTTTTAAAGCTTATACCCCTTTGACTACATGGGTAACTAATGAACACGCACCATCAAGCACGAGCAATAAATTGATACTTGTGGTGGATATTATGGACATAAACTAAATAAGAAAAAATATAAAGATGCTTATAAGTGGGTTTAGAGTTAAGCAACAATTTATTTGGGTTCTTGTAATTGAAAATAAGAGAAGGTATTAGATTAATCAAGTAGGAAGCTATAAGAACACAATCACCCTAAAGGTCAAAGGCAAACGTGCTTGAAATCTTAATTCTCTAGCAACATCAAATAAAATCGATGTTTTTTTTCCAGTAATTCCATTTTGTTGAGAAGTTCCAACCCAACTATGGTATTAAAGGATCCCATATTCTTGAAAAATGAATTTTATCTTGCGAAAAGAATTCAAGACCATTATCATTTTGATTTTTTTTTTTTTTTTTGATACATTCACTTCAAATATTTGTAACAAAATTATTAAATTGAGTTTTCACCATGGCTATGAAGATTTCAAAAAATGAGGTACTTCTGATTTGTGATTCATCAAATACACCAAGTGCAATGAGCATAATCATCAACAATTATTAAAAATAATATGCACCAGATAAGGATGGTACTTTGTATCTACCCCCAATTTTACAGTAAATCGATTTCAAATGAGATAGAAGTAGAAAATAAGCTAACAAAAAAAGATACCCTAGTTTCTTTTGCCAAAAGGCACATACTGCAATGATATATTTGTTGTAAACAAAAATATTATTATTTGACCTAGCAAGGAAAAGAAATCAAGTGTCACGGGTGTCAATGCTAAAGATTAAATTCTAGAGTAGATTTCACAGTAACTGCAAAAGCAGTAGATTGTTGCAAAAGATAGAGTCCTCCTTGTTGCTTACCCACTCCAATCATCTTCCTCAAGCAAAGGTCTTGGATAATACAAAGGTAATTACAACAGTTTTAAAGCCGGCAATAAGGGAGCTAATAGAAAGTAAATTCTATTTGAAAGAAGGCACACACACTATATTTTGAAGGGGTAAGGATGATGATTGATGGGGAAAATATGGGATACCCCGACTTCAGGCTAGACCGATCCCCGATCTCGAACATGAACAGAGGTGATGACTTAGCTCCAATCAACGCCCCCGACCAGGGTTGGCAGCCCTAACAACTGACAGCCCAAGCCGTCCGCAGTCATGGCAGCCCATATCCAGAGTCACACTGTACTGCACTCTACCCACACAGACTAACCTTCGCACCGCGACCGTACCAACTGTTGTTGCCTAGCTTCATTGCACATCGATATGTCGACCCAGGTAAACGACAAGACTGGCTCTCCTATATAAAAAGGGCAATTTGGCAAGACTTAAGGTACATGCATAATAAGCACTTACTATCGCTCACAAAAATCACCTTTTGCTGAGATCTCTCCTTCCTATATTGTTGCCTCGTAATTCTGACTTTGGCAATGGAGGGTCCCCTCAGTGGAAATTGGCCGGCAAGTGGACTTCTTCTAGGCCTAGCCAGCAGAGGAGACTAGTACCCGATTCATCACTGTTGTCATCGGAGCTACACTCCCACCTCAGTCTAGATTTGACGACACCAGATTGGAGCTAGAGGAAGGTATGATCTCCTAGCTATAACAACTTCAACTGGAGGAAGAGACACCCAGCATGAGGTCATGAGGAACCCACGACACATTGCGTGGTTCGCAACGTTGTGCTTTGACCACCTAGGGTCGTTGTAAATCCCCCAAACTCGCTCCACCGGATTGGCCCACTACACCTGTATACAAGGATCAGTTTGACCTGCTCACTCAATAGGTCAAATGTTGACCGCGACGGTCCAGGGCCTACAATAGGCAATTGTGCGTCAGAGCCGACCCGACTGAAATTCAATCAACCCAGCCCCCCCACGCTCAATCGTCGGCTCACCGCATACGCTTGGTCAGTCACTGCTCTCCAAGACTAGGATCCTGATTCACATTAGAATCAACGCACTCGGCAGAGTGCCCCCCAACCAGAATGGGAAACAATGCACTCTGGGAGGTGCATTAGAGAATCTGTGGAAATCATCTGGGGGGTAGGTCTCTAGACTACAATATCCTACGACAAGATTACTACTAGCCGACCTTGCACAAGGATGCTTCCAACTTCATCAAGAGGTTGCGAGCAATGCCAACACCACACAAATGTCCAATGGCTACTAGTGGCACCGTTGGATGTCATTCAGTGCCTCTTGCCCATTCGTGCAGTGGGGGATTGACATCCTCAGACAATTCTCAGCGACAACTGGGTAGCGCAAGTTTTTTTTTGTAGCGGTGGATTACTTTACCAAATGGTGGAAGCCGAGCCCAATGACTCGGATTATCGAGGCGAAAGCTCAAGAATTCGTCTAGTGAAACATAATATGTAGGTCTGGACTTTCTCGAGTAATCATCTCCACCAATGGGTGTTAGTTCGAAAATGTCCAATTTGAAGAGTTTTGCCACCAAACTTAGGATCGATCACCAGTTCACTTCGATAGCCCAACCCCAATCCAACAGGAAGGCCGAAGTGACCAACCGGCATGATCTTGCAAGGGATAAAAGTAAGACCGGATCGGGCGAAAGGGTTGTGGCTTGAAGAGCTCTACAATGTCTTGTGGGCATACCGAAACCACATCTTGAGCTCCTACCGGAGAGACACCCTTCAACCTTGCCTTTAGAATAGAGGCGGTGATCCCATTGGAGATCGGACTCCCATCACTTCAAGTGGAGAACTTTGATGACTGGACGAATTCAAATCAGCTCCGAGCCAACCTCAACTTGCTGGAATAAACTAGGGAGTGAGCTTAGATCCGCATGGCAGCGTACAGTAGAAAGTAGCTAGGGTACTACAACTTAAGGGTCAAAAGCAGGCTCTTCCAACCTAAAGATCTCATCCTGAGAAAGGTTGAAGTGTCCCAACTAGGAGCACTCGATAAGCAGAGCCTAAATGGGGAAGGCCCATACCGAGTTATCGAAGTTGTGCGACTGGGAGCATATTGACTATAGTAGCTCGATGATACTCCGATTCTATGGACATAGAACTCCGACAACCTGCGCGTCTATTATCAGTAAGGTCCATTGTAGTCCAAGTTCATCTCTAATAAAAGATCCTCTTGTTATGTTCTATCTCTAATACAGGACAATCATGACAAGCTTATTCTACTTGGGACACCTTGGGGATGCTTGCGCATCTTGGGATGCCTGGAGCCTCCCTAAACGAGCTTGCTCGAGATTCCTTAAAGACCCCAATTTGGAGATAAGAAGATCGAACCCACTCGGATTTTCTCTAGGTAGACAACCCTAGAGATGCCTTCGGAAGCATACTCCGGAGTTAAGAAGATAGAGCTCACTTGGATTTTTTCTAGATAGCCAACCCTAGAGATGCCTCCGAAAGTATACTTTGGAGATGAGAAGACTGAGCCGACTGAGCCCACTCAAATTTTTTCTAGGTAGCCAACCCCAAAGATGCCTTATGGAGCATATTCTAGAGATGAGAAGACTGAGCCCACTCAAATTTTCTTAAGTAGCCAACCTCAGAGATGTCATTGGGAGCATACTCTAGAAATAAGAAGATCGAGCCCACTCAATTTTTTTTCTAGGTAGCCAACCCAGAGATGCCTCTAGGAGCATACTCAGGATATGAGAAGGTCGAGCCACTTGGATTTCTCCTAGAAGCCAACCTCAGGAAAGTTTGAGGGGGCATACTCCTGAGATGAGAAAATCAACCACCATACCAAAGGCTCAGTGAATCAACCAACCTCTTCATATTGATAATGGCTCGAGCATGAGAACCGGCTATCACGCCAAAGTCTTGGGGTGCCAACCGACCTCCTTAAGTCAATAATGCCTAAGTAGGAGAGTCGTCTGCCATGCCAAAGGCTCAACGTGCCAAACCTCTTCAGGTCAAGAATGGCTCGAGTAGGAGAATCAACCACTGCGCTGAAAAATTGGGATGCCAACCGACCTTTTTAGATTGATAATGGCCCGAGAAGGAGAACTGGCCGTCGTGCTGAAGGCTCAGTAGAAGAATCAGCCATTACGTCGAAGGCTTGGTGTGCCAATTGACCTCTTCGGATCGAAAATAGCCCAAGGAAAAGACCGAGCCCTCTTAGAATTTCTCAAGAGTTGGACTTCGAAAAAATCAGCCGACTAGCCCAAGACAAGCTAAAGCTCCACGACCAAGAGGTTTTGATGCGACGACCTAAACTCGAATAAAGAAATAAACGACAACAAATAAAAACTGAAAACATGTACTTTAAAAAGTCCTTTATTTACATTATCTTTTGGTAGGTGAACGAAACTGAGTGAAAAGATCTATGGTGAAAGCGAGGCCTATTGCAAACTCAAACAAAGAGCAACAACAACACGAGGCAAACCAAGATCGGAGTCAGGTACTTGAGAAACACTTTGTTTTCAATAAAATTGTGAATATATACACTGACTTTAGAAGAAGCCAAATAAAAAGAAGAGTACATTAAACTCGGTTGACCCGAGCAAAAAGGAAAAGCAAAAACAATGAGGTAAAGGGCTTCATTCCTCACCTTCGCCACCCCCACAATGCCGAAGTTTCCAATTTTCTCAGTTGAAAAGATGCAGATCTTCGAGAAGATCCTTGCTTGCAAGGTTGTCACCTAGGGAATCTAGTCCTCGAAAGTGATCCGCAGCTTCAAGGCCACGATCCAAGACAAGGAGGGCATCCCCCTCGGATCAGCTCTTTGTCTCTCCCCCTTGGTGCCTTCACCATTGTCGCCGTCGATCGCAACATCTACATGAACTCCGGGGTCATCACCTTCATTGCTACTTTCGTTGCCCTCGCCGCTATCATCATCGTCATCAGACTGGAGAAGTCCATCCTAAGGAAGAGCTCCTGTGCCCGAGCTCGGCATTCTGTGAAGCCCTTCTTGAAGGCGTCGACTACGGTCTCCAGGGCTTGCTCTTTGAACTCCCCAAAGGTGTGATATTCTTTGACTGCCTTTGTGACCTTCGTCTTAGTGCGAACGGCTTCCTCCCTGGCTTTGGCGGCTCTCGTTCGAACTGAACTATCTTCTTGGCAAGCTTCACGACCTTTTGCTCGAAAAGGGCAGTAGGCCTCCCTGGCTAAGGACAATTGCCCTTAATGATCATTGGCTAGGTCCACGCGGCTGAGGCATATGCTTCTGCTGATCCGACTTTGTCTTTTGACTATCTTTGCCAGCTCAGCCTACCAAGCCTGGGCCTTGGCAGCTTCCATCTTGTCTTGGCCAGATGGGTGCGCTCCTCGGTGATCTCTGCCTCGCCTTGTGCTCCAAGACACGCCACAGAGTGTCTTGATCCTCTCGTGCACGCAACCCAACCTCGAGGGCATGCTGAAGAAAAGAAAGTCATTCCAAGGGAAGTGACTGGGAAAGATTTATGAAACTTATCCCAATGCAAGCTTTGGGAAATCAGTGGCATCAAGGGAGAATACAAGCTTCCTATCAGCTTGGAGCTGCATGGCTCGGACCAGCTCTCTCGCCACCTCAAGAGTCTCCAGAGCCGAGCCGAGTCTGAGGGTTAGGGATGCCCATATATAGGGGCATGAATGGCCCCGATTGGAGCATTGGTATGGCTATCCGAGCAGATCGAGCCATGTGTCATCCTGGATACGGCATGGGTAATCCAAACGGATCGCTCCATTAAAAGTATCTTAGAGTCACCCCGCAATGATGATGTCTCGGATATTCTAGATCTGACGACGATTTGGGAATTAAGGTGATCGCTCGACTTCATCAACCAAACTGAATGCAGTTCGACTCGAAAGTTGGGGCAAGTGATGGAGCAAATATGGGACACATCGACCTCAGGCCAGACCTACCTCCGACCTGGATATGAATCGAGGTGAATGATTTTAGCTCCAACCAAGGAGTCGACAAGCCGATGAGAACCATAAGCATGTATCGACTAGGGACAACAGCCCTAACAACCGACAGCCTTAGTCGTCTACTGCCGTGGCTACCCTACGTCCTGCATCAGACTACGCCGCACTCTGCCATGAGGACTAACCCCCGCACCCATGCATACCACCAGCATTGTCTAGAATCATTGCACATCACGTTGGCCTAGGTATGACAAGACTGGCTGCTCTATATAAAGGAGGCAACTTGGGGGACTTAAGGTTCATGCATAATAAAACTCACTATTAGAGATCACCTCTGCTGAGATTTCTCCCTTCCATACTATTGGTCGTTATTATGACTAGGCATCAGAGGGTCTCCTGTAAAACCTCTGACAAGTGGATTCTTGCAGGCCAGCAGCGGAGGAGATCAGTGCCAATGCTTCAACAGCTTGCTCAACTCACCTTTAGCCGATCTCAGGGTTGTCCAGGCTGCACCCCGTCTTAGTCTAGACTCGGAGCAACATTGACAATGATACTGACAATGTGAGTATGGGTAAAGGTCACCATTTGGTATCTAACTGAATTTGGAGGGACTTTAGATGAGTTCATATGATAGTACTGCCGATCAAGTCTATGACACAAGGATCCAAATGAGAGATAGAAGAAGACTTACTTGCCAAGTTGGCATATGGGGATGTTTACCATTGGCTAAATTGGTAGAAACTGAGGTTTACTATTGATAAATTGGCGAAAGAAGAGACTTTGCCATTGGAGAGTAGAACAAACACTTGCTGGCTTGATCATAAGTGAGAGCTGGTGCCGCAGAAGTTGGTACCGGTGGACTTCCGAGAGGATGTGGTTGAGTCATACTGCGGCTTTGTTTGGGTAGCCATTGCAGCATAACACTGAGCATGAGTCTGTCATATTGTTGCAATAGTCACAGCGAGGTTGTTGACGACATGGCTTGGATGAGCATCAGAGCCTATGGAGGAAGGGCATTGTACTGTGGCAGCTATAGGACTAGAATATTAGCAGGAGTGGTTTGCTCTGTAGCGCCACAGCAGAGGCATCAAGGGTAGAAGAGATCTGTATACTTCTTTGATGCTCTTCTTGCAAGACTAAAGAGTATGTTTTAGTAGCTAAAGGCAAAGTGTCCGTAAGGAGAACTTGGCTGTAAATGGGGGCATAAGACTCATTCAATTGTTCCTTTGCTATATGTATATCATACCCAAAATGGACATGTTGGAGGGACAGTATAAGTAGATAATTCATCCAAAATGTTTTAGTGATTGCAATAGGCTGCCACAGATTGCTGGTCTTGTTTAATATTGATAATTAACTGGCAAAATTGATAAATATTAACAGCATTACTGAGAAAATCTGTCACTAAGATCACTCCAAACTGCCACACTATAGTAAAATGGGAAAAGCCGACCCTTTTTTGCCGACGCGCGTCGGAAAAAAACGGCCGAGGCGCCATACTTTGTCAAGCTTCAAAG
Source organism: Phoenix dactylifera (assembly GCF_009389715.1). Lineage (NCBI taxonomy): Eukaryota > Viridiplantae > Streptophyta > Magnoliopsida > Arecales > Arecaceae > Phoenix > Phoenix dactylifera. The sequence goes on from NW_024068829.1 coordinate 88,982, forward strand.
AAACGTCGGTGGCCTCCTCCCAAATACGAACCACCGAGATCGAGCCCTAGCTGGCTCCTTTTCCGTCTCTCTGCCTCCCCGAATACCCACGCGCTCGAGCCTATCCTCCCTCTTCAGTATGAGCTTTGCTCTCCTCCTCTCCGGCGTCGACCAATCGGCCCTCAAGCCTCGAGCGAGCTTTCGCCCGTGGATGTTCCGAGGATCTTCTCCTCGTCCCTCTTTTCGGCTCCGATCAATTGGCCCTCAAGCGTTGATCGAGCTTCGCCTCTGCTCGAGATCTTCTCCTTCTCCTCCTCTCCGGCGTCGACGACGGCCCAAGCCTCGATCGATCGAGGTGATCCTAGTCCACCGCTCTCTCATGATCTCAGGCTGCTTGAGTTCTGGATTCTTGTCTTTGGAAGCGCTGATTCAAGGTATGCCCTCTCTTTGTCTCTCTCGCCCACCAGCACGATCTCTGTGTATTTGTACTAGTTCTGCTATTTTTTGATCTTTCTGCTCGGTTCCACTTTATAGTCATCTTCCTAACTTGTGTTCTGATGAAATAGCATGGGGGATATTGATGGTGAAAGAGAAGATGACAGTAAGGCAGCGAATAGAGTTAAGGCTCAAAGAGGGTCGAGAGATTTTTTCGTCGATCTTTAATAAGATATATATAGAAGGATATATTAGAGAATCTAATAGATTATAAGACGATCTTTATTGAAATTCAATTAAGGGAAGGGATAACATGGTCAGATTCAGTTGATTTGCTAATTTAAAAAAATTGATTAAAAATTTTTAAATTCGGGATGGTTGGAGTGCAACTAAAATAAGGTTGAAAGTTTGATATGTTGAAAAGTATTATTCAGCATAGTGTGATCTTAAAATCTATCATGTAGGTCAGCTTTAAGTGAAAACTCATCTTACTTTGCACAAACCTAAAGGCTATCTCCTCTTATAATTAAAAAAATAGGACAAAAACTAGATTAGTGCCCCTACCAAGAACGGAAAGCACAATGTGGAACATCCTTGACGTGCACACACACCAAAAAAATTGAACGCTTTGCTTTCATAAATATATATTATAATTATTATTTTTATTGAGAATATAGATAGAAATGATAAATTTTACATATCAATTTTTCGATTCAATGGTTATGCGAGACGTAGAAATGAATTCGTAAGTTCTTTTGAAACTATTTGGAACTCTACTAACATATAGCACATATTATGATATATAGTTTGTCAGTATACTTTCCGTATGTGTAAATAAAAGAGCATGGAAGAGCTAGGCGAGGTAGAGTTTCATAAGATGACTCACACCTACCGAGATGGCAGTTTTGTCCGGAACGAGACGAGAGATATAGTTGTTGTATTCATTTTATTTGTTCAAAATTATTTTAATTAATTTTCTTCTTTTAAATATTAATGCGACTATTTTTTTTTAGAGAGATATAGAAAAGAGTTACAACTCTTATTTCAGAATGCTGCGGGGAGTCCATCATCATCCAACATGGCTAGTTGCATCGAGGCTCAGGTCTATGCCGAATTGATGGGCCTAGAACGTTATGGTCGAGTGAGAAGTTATGGTGTTGGAGTTACCCCCATTCAGTTGTCTGCAGTGAGCCGATATACCAAGATGTCAAACAAGGTAGTAGCACTGCAGAGTTTTGTAGTCTGAAAGCAGAGATGGCATAGATAAGCAGTCATATGAGACAAGAATAGAGGAGATGAGGCAGAGTCATAGGACCAATATAGAGGAGTTGAAGCAGAGCCAAGAGTGAAAGATACAATCTTTGCAGGATTAGCTTAACCATATTTCATCTTTTTTGCAGAGATTTGCTCCTCCGGTAAATAACTAAATCTATATGAATATTATGTAATTATAATGTATTCTTGTATGAGCGTGATGACTTTCGTATTCTTAGTTTCTAAAGTATTTTTTTTTTCTTGTAGGTTGCTGATACTTCATCTACTCGTAGAGATGATGATGCCGTCGATTTTGATACATCGTAGATTGTTTATTTAGGAATTTGAGATGTTGGTTTTAGTGTGTTTTTGAAGTACAATGTAATCAAATATGATAATATAAATATTTTGAATGAAAAGGTCTTGTTTGTGGCGTGCATTTGTTATCTATGTGATTTAGTGTATTTGTTTTATTGGAATCTAATGTATACAATTTAAGTTGCTTTTACAAAAAATTTTTAAAAAAATCCTATTGCCCATGCTTTTAAGCGTTGACAATAGCAACTAGCACGGAACCTGGCACGCCTTTACCGACGCTTTATAGCGTCGGGCAAGAAGGAAGATGAGCCGACGCGTTTAAGCGTCAGCCTAGTCACACAAACCATGGTTTTAGGCGTCGGTCTATATTGGCCGACTTTTAAGCGTCGGTTAACTTCTATAAGAACGATGCTTAAAAGAGTTGGCATACATCTGTTTTGGCCGACGCTTTATGGAAGCGTCGGTGTAAACTATGCCCACCGCCACTGCCCGACATCTTACCACGCTTTGGGGGGCGTTAGCGGGTAATTTCCAACGCTTAAAAGTATCGGTAAAGACTAAAAAAGTGTCGGGATATATCCTTTCTTTTGTAGTGCTAGATCCGTGTCAGAATAGATGATGCTATCACCAATATCATGGGTAATGAAGTTGAAAGCCAAAAAGAAAAAAAAGAACACCATGGTATTGTACCATGTCTATGGGTCATAAAGAGGAGGAGGCTCTTTAGTTGTGGAATCGAGCCATCGATGAAACCGCATTTGTTCTTCATGGTGAGAGCCATTAACATCGCCCTACGCCAGGTTGGACAATTGTCACCATTCAATGGTTTCGAAACCAGGACGTTGCTAGGGCTATCAGATGGGTGAAAGTAGTAGGGACTGAAATAAGTGTCAATAAAGGAATATTCATGAGTGGTGGTGGAAGAAAATTGTTGCTATCAGAAGCCATAGGTGGAAGAAAAATTGTTGCTCTCAAAAATGGCACATCATTTATGTAAGAAAATATAAAAATATTAAATAAATCTATCTCATCCTATCAGCTTAAGCTTTTAGGACAAATGGTGATTTTAACAATTTATTATGACACAAAGATGAATATATTATATATATATACAATATTCTACAAGGCATATTTTATGATTCATGTAGAATCTAAGAGTCAAAAATGGTTAAAAATACAAAAAAAGAAATCTTACAATATGTAGAGGATGAATTTAGAAAGGTCTTTGGTATAGATGAATTTTGCCATATGTCTTTGACTGTCCTTAATTTTTTGTGTGCTTTGCGTGCTAATGAAACTGGATAATATTTGGTATAGACAAATTTTGTACGTGCCTCTGCTTTTCTTGATTTTCCCTAATGTTTTGTGTTCTCCAATGAATTTGGACAGATTTTGGGTAGAAAAATTCTGCCATATGCTTTTTAACTTTTCTTGATTTACTAAAAGGACTTATAGTACTTATGATTGAATTTAAATGGATTTGGACTCTTAGCTTGACGAGGATGTCTGGTTTAAATAGAGGAAGCATGTGAGAACCTTCAGTCTTTTTGGATGAGGTCCTAGGAGCCTGTTAGGATGCTATAAGGAGTCAAAGGAGTAATTTAGTAGCGGGCAAGGAAAGCATGCTCGGGTTTGCTAGCTCTTAACAGATATACTAAAATCATGGACATGTCATGCATGTAGGAGTGCTCATAGGGGTGGTAACTGACGACCCGGCCAATCAACCTACACACGACGATCTACTTTAAGAAGGTTCAGGTTTGACATTAATGGATTTGGAGCATAATGGGTTAACCCGTCAGGATTTGCTTGCTAAATGGGTTGGGTTCAAGTTTAGACCTTTGACTAGTTTAACCTATTTCGACACATTTAATAATTAGATTGGATTATAATCCAACCTATTTAACTATTTAAGACTTGTTTAACTTATTTAGAACCCACTTAATCTATTTTTGTCCTGCTTAATCTGAACCTACTTAACATGTTTAACCAATCTACAATCCATTTAATATGTTAAAAATCACTTAACCCATTTTAACTTAACTTGATCTATTTAATAAATAGGATATGTGGTTAGATCAGATTACCTATTTAATAA